>NC_048311.1:3207468-3229538 GCF_013100865.1 Trachemys scripta elegans | reverse complement strand
GCCACTTGTCCCTCTAAGAAGTTGGACGCCGACCGCTCGGGGGTCGCATAACTAGTTAGCATGCCAGAGTCTCGTTCGTTATCGGAATTAACCAGACAAATCGCTCCACCAACTAAGAACGGCCATGCACCACCACCCACAGAATCGAGAAAGAGCTATCAATCTGTCAATCCTTTCCGTGTCCGGGCCGGGTGAGGTTTCCCATTCTTAGTTGGTGGAGCGATTTGTCTGGTTAATTCCGATAACGAACGAGACTCTGGCATGCTAACTAGTTATGCGACCCCCGAGCATGCTCTAATAAATTTGTTAGTCTCTAAGGTGCCACAAGTACTCCTGTTCTTCTTTTTAATAATGAGAAAGTGGGTGGCAGCATGTTGTAAGGGTGAGATATGGGCAGCTATTTTCAAAAATGCCCATTAGACGATGGCATATCTTGAACACTAATTAAGGGTGGTGCAAGTCCATGAGAACCTCAGAGTTATGAGCGCCCTCGGGAACAGAGGTTGTTCGTAGCTCTGAAATGTTCATAACTGAACAAAACGTTATGTTGGTTCATTCAAAAGTTTACAACTGAACATTGACTTAATGCAGCTTTGAAACTTTACTATGCAGAAGAAAAATGCTGCTTTTAACCATCTTAATTTAAATGAAACAAGCACAGAAACAGTTTCCTTACCTTGTCAAATCTTTTTTTTTAAATGTTCCCTTTATTTTTTTTACTAGTTTATGTTTAACACAGTACTGTACTGTATTGGATTTAAAAAAATACATATTTTTGTTGGTCTTTACTGCTGCTTGATTACATAGTTCGGGTTCCAAATGAGGTGTGTGGTTGACTGGTCAGTTCGTAACTCTGAGGTTCTACTGTACATTATAACAGCCCATCACCTTGGATAGGCATCTTCCAAAAATGTAAGCTGGTGTTTGCTCATGATCTAAAATATTTTCCACAAAGGATCGTTAAACTAAAAAATGATGTACAATGGGACTTGTATAATTGCAACTCACATGGGACATTGTTAGCTACAAAGCTTTGGAGACACAAAATGAACCAAGTGGGAGAAAGGTTAAAGTGGGACCATATTAGAAAGCATGAAGGCAGAATACAAATATGAGGGAGCATTTACACTTTGTAAATCAAGGGAGAAGCCCCTTTTCCAAACGAAGATAAAATCTACCGGTTCATCCCTTCAGGTCACTGCAGGTCTCTTTACTGAGAAAATCCAGTTTCTGCAGAAAGAGGAGAGACAAGAATCTCTGCTGAGGATCCTGAGTCCTGGTAGCCAAGCCCTGAGAAACAAGAGCTCATCACGTCAAGCTTGAGCTGTCCTGTGGTTTCAGGTGAGCACTGTCTTCCTGACTGCATTTCTATACCACCTTCCAAACAGGGGCATGAATGTGCTTTGTGAATATTAGAAGGACAAGGCAGGTGAGGTGGTATCTTTTATTGGACCAATTCCTGCTGGTGAACAAGAGAAGCTTTCGAGCTGCACACAGCTCTTCTTCAGGTGAATATTAACAGTTTTAGCCTCACCTTCCCACAGCAGTGCCAGTTACTGTTCATAGCACCTTTTCACAGAGATGGAGCGTGAGATCCAAGTCTTGTGACAGGTCCTCAGTTGGGGATCTGCCCCACTGACAAAAATGGAGCTGCCTTGATTTACACCAGCTGGGGATCTGGTTCATGTGTGCCCCAATGGGGTGGCGAGTGGTGACAGAGCTTTATTACTCTAAATCACGCATGCCAGAATGTTTCTAGACTCCAAGTTCAGGGACAGCATCTTCCCCCACCCTGAATTCCTTTCTTGTTCCTGTATTATTATCCCACAATCATTATGGCATGGGGAGGGTCACTCCCCAGTTAGGGTTGCATATCAACCTACTTTTGTCCCTTCCTAAGATCCACCCTACAAAGAGCTGTTTTTTATTACTGCTACATAGTGAACGTCAGGAAACAGAAAAGGCATTGCCAGTCACTTACCATGTCACCATCACCACCAGAGAAACTAAGGGAGAATTTACTCCACTTGATAATTTATGGCATAAACTGATGTCTTGTGAGGGGATGCAAATTGTTATTTTTCCTACAGGGCACAGAAATGCTGAATATACCAGGATATATTTGTAGAATAAAGAGATATAAATCTAACAGAAGGTCATTGCCTAAGGACTCTAAACTGCATTGAAAAATCTCAGTCCAATTTTAGTTGTTTGATTTTGATTCCTAAGACATGGCATGATTCTAGTCATTTCCAGAAATGAAATACAGCATTTAAGCAA
The DNA here is from genome assembly GCF_013100865.1 of Trachemys scripta elegans. Taxonomy (NCBI): domain Eukaryota; kingdom Metazoa; phylum Chordata; order Testudines; family Emydidae; genus Trachemys; species Trachemys scripta. Next base: position 3,227,258 of record NC_048311.1, on the reverse strand, counting down.
CATTGTTAAGCTCTAAGATGTCACTAGAGGGAATATCATAGTTGATAAAGAAATATTCTGATCTGCTATATCAGTACTCGGCTACCAGAGATATGGGCTGTTTCAGAAGTGATTGCTCTGATTATGGCAGATGATGGTTTACATGAATACAAATGTTCTCTTCTCAAATCGAGACTTCTGGCATTTTGCTCTGACCTCTACATTTAGGTTTAAAATTTCAGCCTGCAATCTGGAAAGGAAGGGGAGTTTCTGAATACTTATGGAATTAATTAATGCAACTTAATTAACCTTTAACTCTATGTTCTTCCAATTCAATTGCACAGCATTGTTTTATTCCTGGACTCAAACAATGGCAGACAGAGACTGGGGAAACCAAACAGCCATCAAAGAATTCATCATTCTGGGATTCGGGGATCTCCCTGACCTGCAAATTCTTGTCTTCCTGATGTTCCAAGTCATCTACATGGCAACCGTGGCTGGGAACACCCTCATTGTGATGCTCATTGTGGTTAACCAGCACCTTCACACCCCCATGTACTACTTCCTGAGCAACTTGTCCTGCCTGGAGACCTGCTACACCTCAACCATCCTGCCCAGGTTGCTGGCCAGTCTCCTGACTAGGGACAAAACCATCTCGGTCAGAGGCTGCATCATACAACTGTATTTCTGTGGTTCTCTGGCATGTACAGAATGCTATCTCCTAGCAGCTATGTCTTATGATCGGTATTTAGCGATATGTAAACCCCTGCACTATTCAACTCTTATGAATATCAGGTTTTGCCTCCAATTGACTGCTGGGTCATGGTTAAATGGCTGTTTGGTTACTGCTATCTTTGTCTTATTCCTATCACAGTTAATATTCTGTGACCCAAATGAAATTAACCATTTCTATTGTGATTCCATCCCACTGATAGAACTATCCTGCAGTGACACCCACCAGGTCATATTGCTGGATTTCATATTAGTCTCTGTATTCACCCTGCCTCCATTCCTACTAACCCTGATATCCTACGTGTGTATCATCACCACCATTCTGAGAATCCCTTCCACCACCGGGAGACAAAAAGCCTTTTCCACCTGCTCCTCTCACCTCATTGTGGTGACAATTTTCTATGGATCCATAATGATTGTATACCTGCTACCGAAACATGATACACTGAGAAACCTGAACAAAGTGCTCTCTCTTTGCTACACGGTCCTGACTCCCCTGGTAAACCCCCTCATCTACAGCCTGAGAAACAGAGAGGTCAAAGAAGCCTTGTGCAAAGCAGTTAGTAAATATGTGGCTTTCACCAAAACATGCAGAGACTCCTAGAGAATAACTTAGCCTGAGGTTTTCAAAGCTTCCCGGGTGTTTTAAGCAGTCAGCCCCCATTAAAATTAAGTTTAAAACTCCCATTGAAAATCTCAGCACTAATATGAAAAAGAAATGGAGATGATCTACATCGAGTTACTGAGACAGTCTTTGTGGTCTCCTGCTGTGTCCATGTAACACAATTTCCAGGAAAGTGAGGATGTAGACAGCTCTGCCACTCTCTCATGTTCAGCACTGATACACACAGTATAATGGTATTTTTCTCCAGGGTGTTGACTAAATGTTCACCCTCTGTGAGGAGTGTGTACAGCCTCTGAAACTGCACAGAGCTGACATTGTGTAAGGCACAAAATCCACTAACGATGAAAGCAAATCCCTGGGTATATCCCCTGTTCATTGTTTCTCTATGTAAGATAATAAAGTCTTGTAATCAAATTCAGACAGTCTAATACAAACAAAACACAATGGGTGACATCATCATATTTGTTGCTACAGATCGTTTCTTATGCCCCTAAGGATACAACACAGAATCCAGCCAGAGCTCAGGTCACTGTTGTCCATCTAAGTGGAAGGACCAGGGAGGAAGGTGGCCATAACCATGGTATCATCATACAGTTTTTAACTGGGCACCAGGTGGAGCGGAGACCAATTTTTAACCAATTTTTTATATCCATAAAAAGCAATTTTTGATCAAAATAAATGTTTGGACAATAAAAATAGTAGCTCCCGTGCGGCATAGGTGGGGATGTAAGCCTGGAAAATTTGCCGCCCCTGAAATTGTGCTCCTTGCCATCATAGCACTCTGCAAACTGCTGTCAGTCGGCGTGCTTGCCTGCTCTCTCCGTATGCTGTCCCAGCCCTGCCCAGACAGTTGGTTCAGCAGACCTTGATAGTACTACCCAGAAAGAAAGACCACGGGCATAGTTTGGTGACAAAGGCACTCAGCCAGATTTATTGCCCTCAAGGCATAGTTCCAGCCTCCTGGTTCTGTGGTTACAGATACAGTAATACACGTGTACCCAGTGCCAAGGAGCAGCTCAGTCAGCAGCAGGAATTTCTGCTGTCCCCTGGGCCGCACAAAGGGTTAAACTGAGGTACCCCGACATTTATAGACTGAGACAAACAACTTACATCCCACCTCACGTGTCTCATGACATCTGCTTGTTACCTCCCCTTGTACTTTGCTCCAGGTGTCTCAGGCAAAACATCCCTATTCATTACTTCTGTCAAACCTTCTTATCTGGTGTTAGGTCAGGATGTGCCTGGGCTAATCTTCTGGAGTGAGTTCACACACATACCCAGTGTCTGTTGCTTCTTAGGAGTGTCTGTGTGTTAGCAATGCTAGTAATACCTTTGTCTAGGTCATGTATTGGACAGTGAAGTTGTAAGCATCTGCTGTAATACGTGGCCTGACTTTGGTTCACGGCATGGCCGGTGATGACACAAAAAGCTCCCTCTCAGAATTCCCTGCTGAGCATGCTCACCAGAACTGAGCAGGTGCATTAACATCTGCTGGTGCAGCTGCCCTCACTCTGCCCTTACTTGTAGTCAGACTTTGCTGTCTGGTCTTTGGAGGAATTAAAAAGGGGCAAAGGGGGCAAATCACAGCAGGGGGCTACGGGGGAGTCAGGGTCTGAGCAGGGGGCAGAAATGTACTGGCTGGTGGGATCAAGCTATTGTAGGTAGCAGCAGAGGAGGAGCTGGAGGGGAAAAATCGGGATGGAGGGTGGGAGCCTGGGTTAAGCCCATGGGGGAGATGCTGCCAGACCCTGTGCAGGGACAAAACCCCCATCCAGGGACGGGGAGAGGTGCTAACAGTTGACCCCCTGCTGTTCTTGCAAATATAGGGGTATGCAGAGGACAGAGGTTTTTTTAGTTCTCCTCACAGGACACTGTGTGTCAGTGCTGGAGAAGAGGGCAGATTCCTGGGGCTGTGTTCTTAAAGGCGCAGGCATCCCAATTCCTAGACTGTCAATGCTTAGACACCGCAGCTTCTCTCTGTCTTATATAAATGCTGAGGTGCTACTTTACTGTTACAGCTAGGTGACTCCATGCTGTGAAATATTGTCCAGACACTCCCTCCCTCAAACTCTGCCTCACACATTTTGAGTCTTCTATCAATTTCTATGTCTATATGAAGTCATTGCAGTTCCTTTCTCTTATAAAATGTGCGGAGGTGCTAAACTCCCTCCCAGAGCCCACATGTCTGCACCCTGTCCTGCACCCTAATCCCCTGCCCCAGGTCAGAACCTGCACCCCTCACCCAAACTCACTCCCAGAGCCTGCACCTCAAACCTGCTCCCACAGCAAAACTCCCTTGGACCTCTTCTGATGTCACCAAAAAATATACAAACCTGCTGCCCCTGGTGCTACTTTACTGCTACAGGAGACGATGCAGTGAAATATTTTACCTACAGTCCCTCAAACTCTGTGTCACACATTTTGAGTATTTAAAAGAGTCTTATCATTATATGTCTACCTGAAGTCTCATAACAGTTCACAAATTTGTCTTATCTGCTGCTGTGATTCCCTGCTCTCTTCTTTGTAATCCATTTTAATGATAGTTTTGCTCCTTTAAAAATGTTATTTCTATTATGCTTATTACTCTGAACACATCGTCATTTATCTGTATTATCATTGTGCAATGCATGTCATTGTGCTGTTTATTTTTTATATGAATAGCTAATGCTCATCAAAAAAAATGTTAAGTAAGTAGTTGTAATTAGTTTTAGCAATTCCATCTGTGCTTCTATTATAGCACTTGCTATGGTTTTTGTACTTTGATTTGTAATTGGGAGTTTTTATTTTTACCTTTTTTTCTTTTTATAGCACAAGTTTATTTTGTTGGGTCATGTGACTTCCAGTATGACTGATTTCCTGTCCTGTTTTCAGCAATTCCTTTGCATTTGATCCACCAATGAGGATTGCCTTTTGCTGCATTTATCTTGCCTGTGGATCCAGCCCTTAGTGTTCCATGTTCACACCTCATTGCCTGTGTGTAGAAGTTGATTCACCAATACACCTCTACCCCGATATAATGCTGTCCTCGGGAGCCAAAAAATCTTACCGCATAATAGGTGAAACCGTGTTATATCGAACTTGCTTTGATCCACTGGAGTGCACAGCCCTGCCCCCCAGGAGCACTGCTTTACCGCGTTATATCTGAATTCATGTTATATCGGGTCGTGTTATATCAGGGGAGAGGTGTATTCAGTAAGTGTATTCTATTGTGTCATCTTACATCCTTCTCAAGGGCAAAAATGAAGATTTGGACTGATGATCAGTGTCTGCAGAACTTTTGGATGTGCAAGTCCACATTTCTGCATCTGTGTACAAAACTCACCAAAATAAAAGCTGCACTGACAATGGAGAAGCAAAAATAGATTGCACTATGGGGACCTGCAACACCAGATTCTTACTGGTCAATCAGAGGTCTCTCTACTAAACCAAGGTGGAATGGATTTCTTTAATGCAAGTAGTCAGAACATATTGTTAAAGATCATTTAATGTTCAATGCACTTTTGACACCTCTGCAGTCACAGAACAACAAAGTAGTGTTACTGGGTTTCAGACTGTTGTCTCTTACAACTTTCTTACGTTTCCATAGCAATATTTCTGAGTAAGGCTAACATTTCACAGAATCATAAAAGTTTAGGTTTGGAAGAGACATCAGGAGGTCATCTAGTCCAGCCCCCTGCTCAAAGCAGGACCAACATCAACTAAATCATCCCAGCCAGGGCTTTGTCAAGTTGAGCCTTAAAAACCTCTAAGGGTGGAGATTCCACCACCTCCCTAGGCAACCCATTCCTGGGCTTCAGCACCCTCCTATTGAAATAGTGTTTCCTAATATTCAGCCATTGCTCCATGTTCTGTCATCTGCCACCACTGAGAACAGCCGAGCTCCATCCTCTTTCGAACCCCCCTTCAGGTAGTTGAAGGCTGCTATCAAATCCCCCCTCACTCTTCTCTTCTGCAAACTAAATAAGCCCAGTTCCCTCAGCCTCTCCTCAGAAGTTATGTGCCCCAGCTCCCTAATTATTTTCATTGCCTTTTGCTGAACTAACTCTCTCCAATTTGTCCACATCCTTTCTGTAATGAGGAGCCTAAACTGGATGCAATACTCCAGATGTGGCCTCACCAGTGCCAAATAGAGGGGAATAATCACTTTCCTCGATCTGCTGCCAATGCTCCTACTAAAGCAACCCACTATGCCGTTAGCCTTCTTGACAGCAAGGGCACACTGTTGATTCATATCCAGCTTGTCGTCCACTGTAACCCCCAGGTCCTTCTCTGCATAACTGCCACTTAGCCAGTCGGTCCCCAGCCTGTAGTGGTACATGGGAGCCTTTCTTCCTAAGTGGAGGACTCTGCACTTGTCCTTGTTGGACCTCATCAGATTTCTTTTGGCCCAATCCTCCAATTTGTCTAGGTCACTGTGGACCCTATCCCTACCCTCGAGCATATCTACCTCTTCTCTTAGCTTAGTGTCATCTGCAAACTTGCTGAGGGTGCAATCCCTCCCATTATCCAGATCATTAATTTTGTCAAAAATATTTATAATAAAAGTCAGGGACAAGTCCCAGGCAATAATGAAGAATTAATGGAAGCCCGTGACCTGTCCCTGACTTTTACTATAAATACCGTGACAAAGTGGAGGCACTATGCACCTATTGAGCTCTCTCTGGGGCCCCCACCACTGTTGGGGGCTTGGAGGTCCAGGGTCTCCCTCCACCTATGTCTGGCAGGTCCCCCCTGCCACTCTGCCCCCACCCCCATCCCACAGTATCAAAGAGCTCTGCAGTCTGACTCATGAAGGCCCCCTCCCCCAGCCTCTGCTTGAACCAAATCTGATCAGAAGAAAAACTTACAAAAAGCAATGAAAAGGCCATGGGAGACACACCTAAGCCCCTCCAGACAAGGATGATATGATTAAGGAAACTCCCTAGCCTCATTTGCTTCAAAGATGGGAAAGGGAGGCATCTCCATTAGCATACAGAATGGAGAACAGAGATTCCAAGGCATGAACCATACTGAACTCTGGGATCAGGAAAGCAGGGAAGCATTGCATGATGGGAAATCTCTGCTCCAGAGGGTAATTAACCCATGCCTGCACACACCCAGCTCAGTAATTATCAGACCAATTCTAGTAATAAATCTTCTATTGATATCCAAAATACTGAAACAACCTAATTGCATTAGGAGTTCCCTTGAAGGAACACTGCCGATAGCCAGGAATGATCAGTTCTTATTGTGTAGCCTGGACCAAAACAACTTTCCTATACTCCCTTAAATCATCAGTTTAAACATAAAAAAATCTAGTGTTCATTGTTATTTCCCTACAAAAACCCCCTTACCTCTGCCCAAGTAAATGCTCTGATGTCTGGATCCAAACTCTGCATTAATTCCATTGGAACTTCATCTTTCTGACTGATTGTGCTGTGGGCTCTCTACCGGTCTCCAGCACTCCAGACCCCCCACGACTAACACCACCTGCAACCCTGAGATTCAAGCTTCACAGAGTGGTGAGATTTCTCTCTCGCTCTCTCTTTCTCTCTGTTTAGCATCCTGAGCATAGACATGTGCAGCACATTTCATTAGGGTGTGCACCCAGGGATTTTTTTTTAAGGCGAACATCTATTGAATACTCAATCATAAAGGATATTATTTTTATTCATGAAACAAACTAAAAAAAACAAAACTTAACTAAACTTAGTTTTTTTTTAAATTAACAACTAAACTTTACTTAAAAATGCAAACTTAAAAAATGAGACACAAAATACCAAATTTTTGCTGTAGTGATAACCAGGTGTATACAAAGATACAGTCAATTTTCATGATCTTTATCTTTAACCAGATAATGAGCTAACCCAAATTGACCAAAACAGATTAAGGGTTCTTTATCTTCCTGTCCTAGAGAATGAGGCGTCGCTCACCAGGTGTTATGGATTTAAATTCTTCAATCCATCATTGTAATTAACTGACGAAGCCAATTCTTGTTCAATATGCAAAATCATGAGTGAGTCGAGGCACTGTTGGGACATTGTACTTCTTAGTTTGTTTTTTACATGTGCTAGTTTCGAAAAGGCTTTCACATGAACAACTTGTAATAGGCCTGCAAAGTATTGAATAGATATGTAAATGGCCTGGAACATGAAAGACCGATCCGATTCCTTTAGCCAATCAAACCACTCTCTGGTGGTGTTCATAGTGCTACCTTTAGGAACAGATCTGTCATAACCCCGAAGTAATCCGACTTCAGCTTCCAACTCATCCAAGAACACTTTAAATTTGTTGGCAATGATTCTCATATAGTCCTCGCCAATGTCTAAGCTCAGCAGTTTTCCCATTGCAGTCACAATATTTTAAGTCTCCTGTTCAAATCGCTGGTCAATGCCGGTAATCATTGAGTCTAGGAGTGGGTAAAATGAAGTTATTCTCTCCTGCTCCTCTTTTGTATCAAAGTGATGCTGGGACTCAAACGCATCATCAATACGAGTGAACGTTTTTCTCTTCTTAACTGGGGGAATCGATATCATTCTCTACACACATTTTCACACTGTCATTGAAAATAGATTGAAAATATTCTGGGCCACTTCTCATCACAGCCAAAGAGTTACACAAGCTTTTCACCCCTGTCATTGCAGTAAGTAAGTTGAGATTGGGAGCTTGAAGAGCCTTACTCACTTTTACCACCATCTGGAGAATAGGGTGCATCATGTGAAGGGCAAAGATGAACTTGAATGAATTTAGTTCATGGATAAGGCCCCTGGCTTTTATTTTAGCATCAGCTAGGCGAGTTGTTTTGATAATCTCTTGTAAAGCTTGTAAAATGATGGAGTAGTTTTGTTTTACAGCAGCCACTGCTTCTGCTTTGCATGCCCATCTTGTGTTTGCAAAAAGAACAGGAGTACTTGTGGCACCTTAGAGACTAACAAATTTATTAGAGCATAAGCTTTCGTGGACTACAGCCCACAAACATCTTGTGTTTGACAGTGACTTCAAAGTCTTCAACTGGGATCCTACTTGTGAAATCTTCTCCATTACTGCATGTCACATAGGACTCCCCTCCATGAAGGCATAAAGAGTCTGAATAACACCAGTTACTTGAAGTGCATGCATCTACTAGGACAAGGTTCAAACAATGTGCATAGCAGTGTACGTAGAGTATTTCACTGTTTCTTTCTTTATATTTCATTTGAACTCCCACAGTACATCCAGACATAGTAGATGTGCCATCAAAACAGACAGACATCACTGATGACCAGTCAATTTTAAGAATGCCAAGGACATCATTTAACTGGTCAAAAATAGACTGAGCATCAACTGTTAATAGTCTCTGAACAGACACAAAATGTTCAACTGGACTATGTTTTTCATTGTCAAAATACCACACCACAACAGACATCTGTTCATGGTGTCCACAGTCATTAGTGTCCTTGGCAATTATTGAGACCATTTTTCCATTTAGTGAAGACACAATCTTTTGTTGCATAACGTTATGCAAGGCCACAATTAAATCATTTTGGATGCAATTACTCAGATAGGTAACGTTTTGAGGAGATTGTTGCACATGCTTTGCCATTACGGGATCATATTTTTGGAGCATATTGACAAGATTTAGAAATAAACCTTTCTCAAAACTGTCAGCTTTTTCATTGTGACCCCTGAATGGTCTCCCACCTTTCGCCAAACACAGAACAATGTAAATTAGTCGCTCCATTACACTTAGATTATGGCACCATTCTTCTTCTTGTTTAGACAAATAAGCCTGCTTGCTCTCATCCAACAATACATCAATAGGTTTCCCTTCATTAAAACTTGACCATGAAGAACAGCTCAACACATGAGATTTTGACAGTTGGTGGTTTTTAAAACATTCATTAGCCCTATGCCAGTTTCTGAATCCATTATCAATAAATGCTGGATCAGTGTAACCTTTGTTTGCTGCATCATTAGAGGAGAAGAAACGGCAGTAAAAGCAAAATGCTGTGTCCTTTGAGGGGCTATATTCTAACCACCTATACTTTTCATACCATACTAATGATCTTTAATAATATGTTCTGACTAATCATACTAATCTCCTGGAATGTGTTCACACACATACCCAGTGTCTGTTGCTTCTTAGGAGTGCCTATGTGTTAGCAACGCTAGTAATATCTTTGCCAAGGTCATGTATTGGACAGTGAACTTGTAAGCATCTGCTGTAATACATGGCCTGACTTTGGTTCACGGCATGGCTGGACTTTGCTGACTATGGTTCAGGCCTCAGGTTTTACACCAGGCCCAGTACTCCAAGCTCTCTCTCTCGCCTACACAAACCAACCACCTCCATTGCACTCACACAGGCCGGATGCAATCTGCTAGGCCCAGCAGTGACCCCTGGACACGTCACCAGGAACAGCTTCATAGCTCTTATCTTGGCTTCACCTGGCTATGACCAGCTCCAGCAAAGCAATATCTCCAGGCTCCCTGGGCCCTTGGAGGTGGGGAGGTTGGGTAAACAAAGAGGTAGACTCAAAAGCCAGGGGCACAGGGACTGTCCAGATCCAAGGATAGGTTAATGGAGGATAGGTCCATCAATGGCTATTAGCCAGGATGGGCAGGGACAGGGTTCCTAGCCTATGGCACTGTCCACTGTCGGAAGACAGGATACTGGGCTAGATGGACCATTGGTCTGACCCAGAACAGCTGTTCTTATGACCTAGCTGGGGGTTTTGACAGGGTAACTGAGGCTGTTCCTAGAGTCAGGTCTGTCAAACAGTCATCAGGAGGTTTTTTTATAGATATAAAAAACTGGTTAAAATTTTGTCTCCACTCCACCTGGTGCCCAGTTAAAAACTCCCTGATGTGACCATGGTTATAGCCACTTCTGTCCCTGGTCCTTCCACTTAAACAGACAACACTGACCCAGTGGACACCAGCCAAATTGGAAAGGCAAGAAAGGAAACATTATGCTGCCAAATGACCAACAGAAGGAAGTGGAAAGGGAGGTGAAGCTGTATAATGGTGTATAAGTGTTGAGCACACAGCACTGAAGAGAAGAGGACCTTTATGCTGCGTAATGAATTGTGGATAGTAGCAGATGTTATGGAGTGAGTTATGGGCTGTTAGTTATACTTAGGGTGACCAGACGTCCAGATTTTATCGGGACTGTCCCGATATTTGCTTATTTGTCCTGCGTCCCAACCTACCTTTGGTCGGGACGCAAATGGTCCCAATATTTTGCCTCCGCACACAGGCGGAGTGGAGCCAGGAGGGGGCTCGCATCCCCACCTGCCCCGACTCCGCCCTTTCCTTCCTCCATTGGATCCCTCCCCAAATCCCCGCCCCAGCTCCGCCTCCAGCCCAGCCCTCACTGCCACATTGGATCCCTCCTAGGGTGACCAGATGTCCTGATTTTATAGGGACAGTCCTGATATTTGTGGCTTTTTCTTATATAGGTGCCTATTACCCCCCACCCCCGTCCCAATTTTTCACATTTGCCATCTGGTCACCCTAATCCCTCCCCAAATCCCCGTCCTGGCCCCGCCTCTTCCCCAAGCACGCCTCAGTCCTCCTCCTCCCCCCTCCATCCCAGGCTTGTGCTGATCAGCTGTATGGCGGCAGAAACGCTGGAGGGAGGGGGGAGGTGGAGACAGAGTGCAGGTCAGCTGGTGGGGGGGCGGGGCAAGGAGCTATGGTGGGCCTTTTTTTTTTTTAGTTCTGCCCCTCCCCCCCGGCCTCCCGATATTTCACCTGTCTGATCTGGTCACCTTAGTTATACTAAATAATGGCTACCAGGTGACATGAGAGTCAAGAACGGGTTCGAGGCAGCTATAGCAAGAAGAATCCATTAGAGGAGCGGAGACCAACAGGCTGTCATCCTGGGAAATCGACACTAGATGGCAGCAGAGTAGAAGAAATGAGAGGGGTACATCAGAAATACTGACTAGTGACCAAGAGTTCAGTACCCAATACAATAATGGGAAAGTTATACTGTAAAATGGCCACTAGGTGGCAGCATGTTGTAAGAGTGAGATATGGGCAGCTACTTTCAAAAATGCCCATTCGATGGCAGCATCACTTGAATACTAATATAGAGATAGTGCAAGTACATTATAATTGGCCATCACCTTGACCAGTCATCTCCCAAAAATGTAAGCTGGTGTTTGTTCATGATCTAAAATATTTTCCATAAAGGATCATCAGACATTAGACATGATGTACAATGGGACTTGTATAATTGTAAGTCACCCTGGGCATTGTTAGCTACAAAGCTTTGGAGACACAAAATGAACCAAGTGGGAGAAATGTTGAAGTGGGACTGTATTCAAAAGCATGAAGAAAGAATACAAATATGAAAGAGGATTTACACTTATTAAATTGAAGGGGAAGCCCATTTTCCATCCCTTCAGGTAACTGTAGGTCTCTTTACTGAGAAAGTCCCATTTCTGCAGAATGATGAAAGACAAGAACCTCAGTGGAACCGGAGTCCTGTCTGCCAAACCCTGACAAGGTCTGTGTAGTCAAAAACTTGTCTCTCACCATCAGAAGTTGGTCCAATAAAAGGTATTGCCTCACCCACCTTGTCTCAAATCCTGAGAAATGAATTCATCAACTCAAGTGTGAGCTGTCCTATGAATAGAAGTGAGCACCCAATTCCAAACTGCTGCCGCTTTGCATTTATATATCACCTTCCAAATTGGGGTATTAATGTGCTTGAGTAATTAAGTACTAGCAATATAAGATTCACCTTCTGTGAAGAATGTGGGAGGTATCAGTATTCATTTTTATGGTACATAATCTGTGTCTGGATGCTGGACAAAGGTAGGTAGGACAAGTTCTAGGAGTTGGAGATCCCGGAACTTAAGTCAGGGGTCAGAGTCAGTATCAGGGTCAAGAGTCAAGCCGAGGGTCAGAGATGGAGACAGAATGAGGAATTGGGCTGAGGATCAATACCAGGTATCATGGTTGGTGCCATGTTTCCAAGGGTCAATCAGGAGTCAGAATCCAAGTCGGAGCCAAAGTAAGTACCAGGAGTCCAGGAAGAAAGCAGCAGGGCAGGCGTGGCAGATAGCTAGGGATCTGCATTGTTGCCTGGACACTTCTTGGGATTTGTGACATAGCAGACTTGCTTCCTGAATCTACGACTTCCGTGACCTGTACTTCAGATCGTGTTCATGACTTAGTCTCGTACCCTTTCCAGTATTCTTAAAGAATTGCAGAAAAGCTGATTTTATTGGTCCCTATTGTCCTTGTACTCTTGATAGATGTTGCGAGGAATATTGTTACTTTAAGGCCACTGAGTTTCTAAGAAAATACCTCATTTCATTGGTAGAGTCTTAACAATCTCAAAGGATTGGATCTATTGTTTCCTGTAGCTCTTACATGTTGCACATAAGCCACCTTTATGCTTGTTAATTACAAATAAATGACTATTTAATCTGTAATGCACTGTTTAGAATTCTAAATAAAGCCACATTGCTGCTCCTCTCAGGATCTGGGAGTATATCAAGATTTTCAACTGTTGGGCTTCCTTCCTGGAATTTTTTCCCCTTCATTTCATTAGCCCACAGTTCTTGCCATTTCTTCCTTAGCTCACTTTTGATTAGGTGTTTAAATTCCAGTTTGCTTAAGGGGATCCTGAGGTCAATTTATTTGTGATTAATAGCACTTTTTGCCAGCCAATTCCTTGCCTGCTATCCCTGCCTGCATCAGGATCCATGTGATTACCTTGGTTATATCCAATTTCACCAGTCTGGCTGTTAGCAGTAATATTTCATTAAGAAAATCAGTTCTGCTGGCAGACTCCCCACTGTGAGTTGCCTGCAGCCCTGATAAGAAGTCACACAGGACGGCCACAGCAGCTGGCAGCACATCTAAAGCACGATTTAGTGCTAGCATAATCCTTGTGTATCTCAGCCATAAAGACGGATACAAAGTTAGTTAGCCATACAGCTTTCTTGAGTCTAAGTGAGGGCATGCAGGAAGCTGTTCCAACTCTGTTCTTTCCTTTTTGGAACCCTCTGTATGTATTTGTCAATATTGTCCCCACTTAAAGCAAATCAATATAATTGTGACATCTTGTCTATCATTCTTTTATTTATATCATTATATAACTCCATGTCTCTCTCGATGGGGGGTGATTTTCTAGTGATAGAGTATTTTCCCATAGCTATACATTTTGGTCTCTTTCAATTCCTTCTTTTCATTACAATCTGTTATTCACTTCTGTACCCTACTTACATAGGGAATTTGGAGGTTTTGTCCTAACTGGTTAGCTTAGTGATATCTTCACTATTACTTAGTACTTTGGCCCAAAAGGTTAAGTCTGGGAGCTTCATTCTAAGAGTTATAGGCATTTCCACCAGCTGCTGCTATCTGTAGTACAGAGATACAGTAATGAAGGCACCACCTGATATGGAATGCATGTTCATGGATATAATTTAATTCAGATTTGTATTCATTGCTGACCCAAAGGCCTGGCATCCATACTCAATAACTGGTCTAATTGGTGCTCTGTATAGCATTACCACCATTTTCATATCCACTCCCTAGGATGTTCCACAGGTATTTTACTTTTGCACTTTCTTTTCCTTATTCCCTTCTCTTTCTCTCCTTCTTCCCTCCTCCATTCCACCCTTTTTTATTGTTGATAGCTAGGTAAACATTCCTGGATTTCTTCTCCATTTTCTTTAGAACAAGATGTGCCAGTGATTGATGATGATGATGAGGAGGCGGAATAAATGAGAAATTAGGATGTAGCACATAGAGCGATGCTCCTATTAGTTCGTGCCAATTTTGTGAATAAAAGGACCAGTAAAGAAGAAGCGATACTAACGAGATGGAAGAAGATAGTTAAACCTACAGTACAGTATGTAACAAGACAAGTGTAGCAAATTGGCTAGGTCAGTCCAGCGCTTAATCTCATGTTTGTGGGTTTGAGGAGCCCCAAATTGGGTGCCCTCCCTACTCTGGTTAATGTGATATGTTCTCACGGTTATCTCTTGCTTTCCATGTAAGCTCAGGGAAAGATATTATAACCTAGTATTGTGGCATTAAATGGCAAAACTTCTCTCTTCTAAAGGTCTCTTCCCAGTCAGTGAAACCTGTGGTGAGAAATTTTCCCTTGACTTTACTGCATTTGGGTTTCTTGTCTTGTTGAATGGGTCTCTAGGAGCTGTCAGGGAAATGTCCATGGAAAAGAGGAGTGGATATGAGCTTGGCTGTTTCATAGGTTTGCCTGTGTTTTGTCTCATTGTAAGATGGGGAAATTGGAGGAGCTATTGCAGGATTTGAGATGATTGTTTGAGTTAAATCATACGTTCTTGTTGCACTTTGTTTTAATGTTCCTCAAAAGGAAACTGATTGAGGTGATGCAGTGGCTACTAAGAAAGCCTTAGAAAAGAGCCCAACATGTGATAGTAGCTGGTTTCTGTAGTATAGTGGTTATCATGTTTACCCAACATGAGAAAGGTACCTGGTTTGAAAGCAGGCAGAAGCAGTGTTGGTCTCTGGTTTCTTTTAGTCCAAGGCCTTTCTCAAATACATCTATAGCTTCTATGCTTTCTTCCTCAATAGTTTTTCCTTGTATGAAATTTTAAGATCTAAAGGAAGTGATTAGCCTGTTGAAGGAAGAAATAGACTATCATTTGGGAGCTTGCCGGCTACACAACAAATATGACTGTAGAAGACTATCAACCCTTAGTTCTGCCAATTTAGCTCCCAGCCAGCAGTTTCCCCCTCTTCTGTTTCTTTTGAGATGACTACAAACCACCTCATGTACCCTTTTCATATCAGAATCATCTATTGACTGTTGATCACATTTACCCTACTTTCCTGGCCAGGCAGGACTGGTGTGTGAGGAATCAGAAAAGAATATCTGACAATATCTAAGCCAGCCTTTTAACACAGAATCACTCCCCTTTTTAAATAATATTTTCCGCATAACACTTTTGAACACTCAACCTCTTGTTCTTATTCAAAGGATGTTAACACAAGCTCTCAGCTCCTCATTTCCATATTGTTCCCTTAGTATTTTTAGCACAGTGTATTGATATAAAAGAGAAAAAGAAAACAAATTAAAACAATTTCCAATATTAAAAAGGCATCCAATATTATGAGGACGACGCAGCCTGAAACAATCTCCATGAGACTAAAGAGGCCTGGGGAGGCTATGAAATGGAAGTAGTTATATGCCCAATGCAGAGTTGGAGATAATGTAGAAAGAAGTAGAGACGCTACTGATCGCTGAATGGGGGCAGTCCATTCCTTAAGGGTTATTTTTCCCCTCTCTTGGCTGGGGTAGAATAGAAGTGGAGAAAATCCTCTCTCACTCTCAAAAGAGGATGGAAATGTCAATTTGTCCTCTCTTCATCTTCTACTAAATCTCAGTGATAGGAAGAGACATTTCCTGCCTAAGATTGTGGAGAGAACAGAGGGTGGATTTCGCTTTGGGCTGAGAATATAAGCAAAGGAATGATACCTAAGCCTGCAAGAACTACTGGCCAATGAACCCTACCACTCAGAGATTAAGAATCTCATGCTCCACCGACTGAGCTAGCCGGTCTGCATTTGTGCCATTTGACTGCACAGTCACAGTGTAGTAGCAGTCCTAAGGGAGTTTCTTTGCTAGCTGAGGAACCTTTTCTGACAGTAGCCTTCATGGTTCTGTCCTGCTACTTTCACTCCCGACTAGCAAACAGGAGCTGTTCCAAGACTCTGGGTGCTGGTTTCTTTCACCACCGGATAGACACAGCATGCTGGATCAACCCCACCTCACTGCTTTAGACACTACAAGCCAACTCCAGCCTTAAATCAGGTTATTAGCTAATAAAAACATTCCTTTTTCTTCAAGGTCTGCTACTTTCGTACATAAACTGACCTAATGTGCCTAAAAGGCACATTACTCTACCCCTCGACCCTCCTTTATTCAATCCCATAGGGATAGTAAGAAGAAGAAGAAGAACTCAGTTCATTCATTAAACTAGTACAGTCCCCTTTTTGGCTATGTTAACAGAAAAGATCTCTCAATAGATTAATGTTCCAGGGAACATTTGCAATATCTGTGGGGTCCTCGGGGTGTAGCAGATAAAACACTTCCATATGAGGAGAGATTAACAAGACTGGGACTTTTCAGCTTGGAAAAGAGACCACTAAGGGGAGATATGATAGAGGTCTATAAAATCATGACTGGTGTGGAGAAAGTAAATAAGGAAGTGTTGTTTATGACATTTCATAACAAAAGAATGTGAGGACACCAAAGAAAATTAATAGGAAACAGTTTAAAAAAAAACAAACGGAAGTATTTTTTCACACAATGCACAGTCAACCTGTGGAACTCCTTGCCAGGGGATGTTGTAAAGGCCAAGAGAGAAAAGGCCAAGAGAGGAAAAGCTGAGAGGATCTAGTATGTCTCCATTGTTATTTCCAATGTATTTCCTTGTGCGAGTGAGGGTCTATGACTCACTACACTGGAAAAATGTATCGTGGCTAGCAATGTTTGTTTTCTCTCTGTAACATGCAGCATCTCTGGGCTAAATGGACCATTGGTATCACCACATCCAGAGAGGGGGCAGACCGAGCCGGTTCACCACAAACATTTTTACAGGGCATCAGATTCCCCCAAGGAGAAGCTCCTCAAAGGAAGCATGGCCCCAGTAGTGTCAGAGAATGTTTGCCTTAGGAGGTAGGTGCGGGAAACCTGCAGGTACTTAGGTCCCGAGTCCAGCTTCTGATTAAACTATTTATGGGAAAGGGCCTGGGACACCTGATGAGGCTAAGAAGAGGAGAGTAGGGGTGTTCAGCCCTTTAGCTGCTTCCTGAGTGCATCAAGTAGACAAATTAGGAGAAGGCCTAGTGGGCAGGCAAAGCTCAGGGCTCTGTTACATAGAATCAAACTCCTGTTAGTGGTTAGGCATCAGCACTTCAGCAGAACGGTTTTATTGTCAGTCCGGGAAGGAAGGTTTTTTTTTTTTTTTTTTAACAATTATCTCCCCAATTGAAACTTCATGATGCTGGGAAGGGCTGTGGAGACCATGTGAAAATCAGACTTTCCCAGTACCTCAGAGCAGAAAATAGGCATGTTCCCACTGTGGGCCCTTTATACAAATAGAGTTCTGTAAATCATTTATGTTTGTGCTTGCTAGCTAGCTAAACCAATATTATTATAATAATCCAGGCTGACCCAAGATGAATTTTTTTTCAGTTTTCTTGTTGAAACAGAATTAAAAAAAATCATTTTTGATCAATCAAAATATTTCAGTAAATAAAATATTAATCCAAAAAACTTTCACCCAACTCCATAGACAAGTCTTTGGAATTAACCATCTAGAGAGAAGGATCATTGGCCTCTTATATTCCTGAAGTCTAGCTGTGAAGACTTCTGAGCATGGACTATGTAGGCCATTGTTTACCTTTTTGCTCAGGTGGCTAATGATGAAAGGCAATGTGGGTTAGTGGCAGACCTACTTCTAGCACTTTGTTCAGATATCTACAGAGAGGTGTTTGTTTTACATTGCATCTAAAAATAAAATCAATTGTGTTAAAACTTAAACCTGGGATCAGGGTGAAACATGGTGATTGTAAGTCATGGACAAAATCTCTACTGAGTTCAACAGAAGGAAGGTTTTTTCATCGGATTCTAGCAAATGCTAAATTTTGTGATAGTTCTTAGAGCTTAGAGACATTGTCCAGAATTTTCAGTAGATCTCACACCCACCACTAGAGCCAGAGTTTCAGAAAAACTCAACTCCCAGTCAGGCATTAATTTCTGTTGCAAGATTTCCAGAAGGGCTCAACATACGAGTGCTTAGCTATTTTGAAAAAAAAAAAAAAAAAGAAAAAAAGCCGATACAGATTGTGGGTGCTCTCTGCTTAACTATGTGGCCCACAGTGCAGGAGTTTGAGGTTCTCATAAAGCTGTGTGTCTGTATTCTGCCTCTATCCTAGGGTCAATCTTTTATTCCCCTACTACAGTGAGCAGGGAGATTACAACACCTCAGAACTCACCAGGTTCTAGGAAACCTGCAACTTTAGGTGGGGGTGATTGTTTCTAAAAAACAGAGATGCTGTCTCCCCGAGCGGCTCATCAAATATTTAAGAAAACTAGCATTGTGATACCAAACCTTTGTACTGTGTCAGGATGGCTGAGTGGTCTAAGGTATCAGACT
Organism: Trachemys scripta elegans; assembly: GCF_013100865.1. NCBI lineage: Eukaryota > Metazoa > Chordata > Testudines > Emydidae > Trachemys > Trachemys scripta. The sequence continues at coordinate 3,208,793 of NC_048311.1, read as the reverse complement.
GCAAGCTCTGTTTTTCCCACAATTGGGTCTTCTGGTCTCCCTATAAAGATGTGGGTTCAAATCCCACGCCTGACATAGCCTTTTTATTCTACCTGAAGAAATGGCCTTATTTCAATCTGTGGGAAATATGAATGTATTTGAGAAAGGGCTTGGAATAGAAAGAGACAAAAAATGATTGATAGACAGAAAAGGCACTCTTTCTGCCTGGTCTCAAGTCACTTCAGCTTCAGCTTCCTGCCTCAGGATCACAAGAGCAACACAAAGAAAACTCAAAAGGAACAAGCCTCCGTGGCTTTCATTTACCTCAGGGCCACCCTCTCAGCAGCCTAGCTGCACCCTCTTCTGTGAAGGACACTCAGCTGGTAGGAGCTCTGGCATAGAAACTAAGGGAGGGGTGTTGCTCCCCCTCGCTGTGAGCTGATACCATTCTGACTCTCTGTAACGGGGCTCTGAGCTTTGCCATGTTCTGAGTTCTGTTCCCTCAGGAAGTAGCCAAAGTGCTAAACCCCCCTGCTTCTCTTGGACCACTGGGAACATGGTGTTTGCACAGCAGTTGCAAGCCCTTCATTCCTGTCTTTAAAAAGCAACAGAGGGTCCTGTGGCACCTTTGAGACTAACAGAAGTATTGGGAGCATAAGTTTTCGTGGGTAAGAACCTCACTTCTTCAGATGCAAGTAATGGAAATCTCCAGAGGCAGGTATAAATCAGTGTGGAGATAACGAGGTTAGTTTAATCAGGGAAGGTGAGGTGCTCTGCTAGCAGTTGAGGTGTGAACACCAAGGGAGGAGAAACTGCTTCTGTAGTTGGATAGCCATTCACAGTCTTTGTTTAATCCTGATCTGATGGTGTCAAATTTGCAAATGAACTGGAGCTCAGCAGTTTCTCTTTGGAGTCTGGTCCTGAAGTTTTTTTGCTGTAAGATGGCTACCTTTACATCTGCTATTGTGTGGCCAGGGAGGTTGAAGTGTTCTCCTACAGGTTTTTGTATATTGCCATTCCTGATATCTGACTTGTGTCCATTTATCCTCTTGCGTAGTGACTGTCCAATTTGGCCAATGTACATCGCAGAGGGGCATTGCTGGCATATGATGGCATATATAACATTGGTGGACGTGCAGGTGAATGAGCCGGTGATGTTGTAGCTGATCTGGTTAGGTCCTGTGATGGTGTTGCTGGTGTAGCTATGTGGGCAGAGTTGGCATCGAGGTTTGTTGCATGGGTTGGTTCCTGAGTTAGAGTTGTTATGGTGCGGTGCGTGGTTGCTGGTGAGAATATGCTTAAGGTTGGCAGGTTGTCTGTGGGCGAGGACTGGCCTGCCTCCCAAG
>NC_048311.1:3083739-3172719 GCF_013100865.1 Trachemys scripta elegans | reverse complement strand
TGGACACATTTTGGGTTTTGTGACGTAGCAGACTCGCTTTCTGAGTCTAAAGCACGCCCTGTACTTCGTATCTTGTTCATGACTGAGTCTCGCACCCTTCCCAGTATTCTTAAAGAATTGCAGAAAAGCTGACTTTATTGGTCCCCATTGTCCTTGTATTCTTGAAATATTTTGCAAGGAAAATTGTTACTTTAAGGCCACTGATTTTCTAAGAAGGTTAGTTAGATATACAGCTATTTTGAGTCCGAGTGAGGGCACACAGGAAGGTGTTCCCACTCTGTTCTTTCCTCTTTCAAACCGCTGAATGTATTTGTCAATAGTTTCCCTAATTATAGCAAATCAATATAATTGTGACATCTTGTCTATCATTTTTTAATTTATTTCATTATATAATTCTATGTCTCTCTCAACGCAGGGTGATTTTCTAGTGAGAGAGTATTTTCTTATAGCTATACATTTTGGTCTCTTTCAATCCTTTCTGTTCATTAAGATCCGTTATTCACTTCTGTATCTTACTTACATGGGGAATTTAACCGGTTAGCTTAGTGCTATCGTCACTATTACCTAGTACTTTGGCCCAAAAGGTTAAGACTGGGAGTTTCGATCTAAGAGTTAGCAGCAGCTGATGGAAATGCTTATATCTGTAGTACAGAGATAAAGTAATGAAGGCACCACCTGAAACGCAATGCGGGTGCGTGTATATAATCTAGTTCAGATTTGTATTCATTGCTGACCAAAAGGTCTGGCATCCCGGATCAATAACTGGTCTAATTCGTGCTCTGTATAGCATTACCACCATTTTCATATCCACTCCCCAGGATGTTCCAGAGGTGTTTGACTTTTGCACTTATCTAATATTTTCAGTATGGTCCCTCCAAGTGAGCTTGTTATCAAATGTCATACCTAAGAATTTATAAATTCAGTACATTTATCTGTTGGTCTTATAACTATAACTTTACATCTTTTTGGCTTTTCCTTGTTGTGAGGATCATTCCCTTAATTTTGTCTATGAGAATTTGATGCCCCACCTATTTCCCCATTCTGCACTTCTCTTAAATGCATCATCATTCTTTCGGTGGCACTTTCAAGGCTTCTGCTTTTGATCCAAATGGCACAATCAGCAAACAACCTGATCCCTATTCCTATACTCGTCTCCTCAGGTCAATCCTTTATCATGATGTTAAAGAGTGTTGGCGTAACTACAGTGCTTTGTGGAGTTTCACTTGCAATTGACTATACATTGGAAAAAGCTTTCCCTAACTGGACTTGTTCAGTTCTTTTGCCTAAGAAATCCCTTATCCATCTGTACATTCTTCCTGTATTACCCATTGAGGCCACTTTATGAAGTAGTTCCTCTGTCCATAACACATCATAGACTTTTTTTTACGTCCAGGAAGATTAGTATCATAATTCTATGATTCTCATGCTCTTTTGTGCTTTTATCTCTACCCTGACAACATGGTCAATCACACTCCTACCTTACTGAAGCCCACTTTGCGTTTCATCTATGAACCTACTTCTTTATAAGTGTGCTACTGATCTCTCCCTTACTATTCTTTCCATGGTTTTACCTAAGCCACACTAAAGTTTACATTTAAAATACCCACATCCTCCCTCCCATCCCATCTCTTCATCTCCTAATTATCCTTAATATTATTTTCTCCTCCCTAATTTGTATCCTCTGATATTCATCATTACTAACTTTTTGAAACATGGTAGCCAGAATTTCTGCTTTTCTTTGTTAGAGCTTATTACTCCATGCCCTGCAACTGGAAGGCTTGGTGTTATGTGACTCTTACTCTTTATTTCATTCATTTCCCTAGTTTGTGTATATGACTTTGAAGTATAGGTATTTTTATTTACTTTCCCATGTTATGGTATTCAGCTCTCTCTTTTTGCACTTTTTATAGCCCTTTGTGAAACTACCTTACTTTTTTATATTTCCTTATGTTCATTATTTAAAGATTTTTCTTTGCTATCTTATATGCTTATTCCTTTCCCTAATTACCATTTCATATTCCTTGTTCCACCATGGTACACATTTCCTATCTTTAGGCAGTGTTGGTGTCCTAGGAATATCAATATCTCAATCCTCAATATCTTCACAGATATATTACTTATTCACACATTCCTCACTTCTGTTTCCAAAGATTTTTCCAGTTTGTTTTTTTAAGATTCCAAGTGGGGATATTATCCTCATCTTCAGTATTTTCTGTTCCTTGAGATATAATTAATGTCAGGAAGTGGTCACTAGCCTTCCCCTCACCCCACCCAGGTAAATTTCACGGCTTCATTCACTCTCTATTGTCCAAGATCCAGACATGAGACGCTTCCATCAGCTGTATAGAACATGGTAGGTGCTCCTTCATTTATTACTAAGTTATTCTCTTCAAAGATTTGCTCTAAACATTTTCCATGTTTTTCTTACTTCCCCACAATCTGTTGTGACTATTCAGATCACCACAGATAATGAATGGGCATGTGACACCTGCAATGAATCCTTTCAGGTCCATAGCCTCTAGTTTCCTGGATGGGTTACAAACATTATAAAGTCCTAGAGATGCAGAATTGTTTTGTATTGGTATCTCAATAGCATTATACTCTGTATTTAGCTTTCTAATCTCTACTTCAAGGTAGTTCAGGTTCTCCTTAGTGAAGGGGTATGTACCCCCACCTTTATTTATAACATCAACCATTAATGCAATGATCTCTTTTCACCGCAACATTACACATTACCTCCCATTGATTTGTTGCAGGCTATTGCCTTTCCCCACATCAGGTTCTCTTTTAGGTATCTCCTAACAGTTTCAGCATAGGGGGGTTTGTATTTCTCTAGCTTGCTTCCCTCTATAAAGCCTGCATATTCTGAGCTGTGTTTTCCTCCACAGTTGCAACAGTTTTGTTCTGTCCCTTCCTCACAATCATTATATAAATGGTCACCTCCACACTTACTGCACTGTACTTTCCCATTGGAATTCTTTGCTACATGACCAAATCTTTGGTAGCTGTAGCATATCACAGAAAGAGGAATATCTGATACCCTAAAGTTACTCTATCTGGTCACATCTCTCCCTTAAAATGTGTCCAGCACAGCTGTCAAGCACCTGCTATCACTTCCTCTTCTGTTAATTAGCCTCTTAGCACCTATCACCTTATCTCCACTATTTCTTATTTTCTTTCCTGACATTACCTTTGGGACCCCAGATACTACCTTTCTTGTTTCTGTGAGAGATTTGGATAGCTGACAACTTATTTTTATTTTACCTAGCACCTTTGTCTAAAGGAGTTTCACTACTTGGTCTTTGTTTTTACATTCCACTAATGAGTTTCCAGCAGGTAGCAACTTAGCTCTTGCTATATCCAGGGCTGGCTCTAGGCACCAGCAAGGCAAGCAGTTGCTTGGGGTGGCAAATTTGCAAGGGGGCAAGAATCCTGCATGGGAACTGAAAACCAACAGGGGGCCCTGGGAGCTGTAGTTCCTTTTTTAGCTTGCTGCCTATAGAGCCAGCCCTGGAGCAGGGAAAGAACTACATTTCCCAGCATTCCCTTGGCTGCAATTAACAGGAAAGGGAGGGGGAAGGAATGTGGAACTGAAACCTTGTGCTGCAGCTTGCTGTGAATGGTAGGGACAGAGCCAGCTCTAGGTATTTTGCTGCCCCCCACCCCAGCCCTGGGCTCCCCCCACACCCCTGTATTGCCCCAGCCCTGGACTCTCCCCCACCCACACCCCCTGCTGCCCCAGCTCTGGCCCCAGCCCTGGTCTCTCCCCTCACCCGCATCTCCTGCCACCCCAGTCCTGGGCTCTTCTCCCCCTCACACCCACCACACCCCCTGCCACCCCAGTTCTGGCCCACATCTGCACCTCCTGCTGCCCCAGCCCTGGGCTCTCCCCCAAAGAAAGAATTGGGTGGACTAAATGACAGTGCCCCTCTCTTAGTAGTAGGCGGGTGAGCCCGCCCACTTCCCGGTTCGCCAATACCGACAGTACCCCTCTCTATCTGAATCCTAGCAAGGGAGGTACATGGATCCCACTAGAATTTAAACGGAAAAGTAAGGGAGGGGAGGCTCTACTAGGACCTGGGCAGCTTTAGATACAGTACCAGGCACGTAGGAGAATTTACACTTCTGAGCCATGGAATCAGAAATTGACTTTTCTTTTCCAGATTTAGCTAATATTCACAAAGGGAATCTAGCACCTGCCTTCCAGATTTGAACACCCTCAAAATTCAGGAGTGCTCAAGCTCAATTTGGGCAGCTGTTACTTCATTTCTCCCAAATCAAATATACTGATGCACTGTAACTTGCTGTAGAAAAAGTAGACTAAATTGAGCAAGAAATGCTTCCCAGTGGTTATTAGGACTGGAATTGCTATTTTCAACAGCCATTGCTGTTTTTTGTTTGTTTGTTTTAGTTTTATTTGTGTAAAAGGAAGACAGTGATATTGCATTGGCAAATTCCTCATAGAAACAAAGAATGGAACAAAAGAATAATAAAGGCACCTCAACTTTTCCTCATTTATGTAGGATAGTCTTATAATATGCATCCAGATAGCCTTCAATCACACAAGCTGAAAATTGTTCCACTTTACTGCAGTTCTGTAACCATATGGGAACCAATCCTGTCTGTGTTCTGTGAACATCCAAAATTCCTGCTGAATGACTTGCCCTGGGAGCAAGTTACCAGTAACCCAGAGCTGGGATGGCAGGAGAGTGCAGTTGGGGGGGGAGGGGGAGAGAGAGAGCCCGGGGGGGGGGTACCTTTTCGTCCCTTTTCTTCCTGTGGGAATTTCAGCCTGAGGAGCCACTGGGATTCTATAACAGTGGCTTCAATCTATCCATTTCCATTGGAAAGAGACCCCACATCAACAGAAAGGCACTGGATGAATGGGAAACCCCTGCATTTGAACATCTCAGTCCAAGATTTCAGTTGATGTATTTATTGATTTTGACTCGTAAGACATGGCAGGATACGGGGCATTGCCAGAAGTGAAATACAGCATTTAAGCATCATTGTTATGCTCTGGTATGTCACTAGATGGGATATGATAGACAGAGAAATTATCTGATCTGTCCTATCAGTATTTGGCTACCAGAGAACCTGGCCGTTATAGTAATCATTGGTATCCACGTAGAACACCCTCTTCCCCATCAGAGCAATGTTCTGTCCTGGGACTCAGTTTTCTGACACTTTGCTCTCAAATCTAAATTTAGTCTTAAAAGTTTCAGCCTGTAACCAGGAGAGGGAGGGAGTTTCTGAATATTTATGGAATTAATTCACGAGATTTGATTAAGTTTTAACTTTATGTCCTTCTGATTCAGTTGCACAGATTCATTGTTCCTAGACTCAACCCATGGCAGATGGGAGAAACCAAACGGTCATCATGGAATTCATCCTCCTGGGATTCGGGGACCTCCCTGACTTGCAAATTCTTCTCTTCCTGATGTTCCTAGTGATCTACCTGGCAACCATGGCCGGGAACACCCTCATCGTGGTGCTCGTTTTGGCTGATCAGCACTTTCACACCCCCATGTACTTCTTCCTGGGCAATCTGTCCTGCCTGGAGACCTGCTACACCTCAACCATTCTGCCCAGGTTGTTGGCCAGTCTCCTGACTGGGGACAAAACCATGTCAGTCAGTGGCTGCATCATACAAATGTATTTCTTTGGGTCTCTGGCATGTACAGAATGCTATCTCCTAGCAGCGATGTCTTATGATCGGTATTTAGCAATATGTAAACCCCTGCACTATTCAACTCTTATGAATATCAGATTTTGCCTCCAATTGGCTGCTGCATCATGGTTAAATGGTTGTTTGGCTGTAATTATCTTAATCTCATTCCTATCACACGTATTATTCTGTGGCCCAAATGAAATCAACCATTTCTATTGTGATGTCATCCCACTGATAGAACTCTCCTGCAGTGACACACACCTTATTATATTGGTGGACTTCATACTAGCCTGTGTATTCATCCTGCCTCCATTCCTACTAACCCTGACATCCTACGTGTGCATCATTGGCACCATCCTGAGAATCCCTTCCACCACCGAGAGAAAAAAGGCATTTTCCACCTGCTCCTCTCACCTCATTGTGGTGACAATTTTCTATGGAACCTTAATGGTTGTCTACATACTACCAAAACATGATACACTGAGAGACCTGAACAAAGTGGTCTCCCTTTGCTACACGGTGCTGACTCCCCTGGTAAACCCCCTCATCTACAGCTTGAGAAACAGAGAGGTCAAGGAAGCCTTGTGCAAAGCAATCAGTAAATGTGGCTTTCACAAAAACGTGCAAAGACTCTGAGATAATGACTTAGCCTGAGGTGTTCAAAGCTGTCCAGGTGATTTAAGCAATCAGCCCCCATTAAAATTAAGTTGAAAAGTCCCAGTGACAATCTCAGCACTCAGTGTTGTCCATCTCAGTGGAAGGACCAGGGACGGAGGTGGCCATAGCCATGTTCCCATCATGCAGTTATTAACTGGGCACTAGGCTGAATGGAGACAAAACTTTAACCAATTTTTTGATCTGTATAAAAGCCGTCTATGATAAAAATAAATGTTTGGACAATAAAAATAGTAACTCCTTGTGCAGCATATGTGGGGACGTAAGCCTGGGAAATCTGCCACCCCTGAAATTGTGCTTATTACCATCATAGCCCTCTGCAAACCAACCTGTTTCACTGCACTCACATGCAAATAACCAGGTCCCTTCAGGGACCTCTGGACACCAGCTTCTCTGCTTCCACCAGTTCAAGGGGAGGGGGCCTGTTACTGACTGAAACAAGTGCAATGTTTGAGAGGGCTAATTCTGAGGGCACGGTGTCTAGTCAGCTCCAGGTACCACAGATAGCTGTGCTCCAGGCAGGGCCCTCTCCTCAGGGGGTGAAGCAACCTATGGTGAGAGGAAGCGGCTACCACCTACCAATGGGCAGAACTCCTGTGATGCCAAACAGGGCAGTGCTGGCTCAGTCACTGGGAACATATCAGGGCTTGGTCAGAGGCAGGGGAGCTGGGCACCAGTGAGAATTGCAGGGCTCCAACTCTGCGGAAGTCATTTCCCAAGGGACCTAACGAAGTTAGTCACCCAAATCCCTTTGAAATGGGAGTTGGACACTTATCTCCCTTAGACACCTCTGAGAATCTCAGCCTGGAGAGCCACTGAGATTCTGTCATTGTAGCTTCAATCTATGCAGTTCCATTGGAAACAGACCCCACATCAACAGAAAGGCACTGGATGTATGGGAACCCCCTGATAAACCTTTGAGAGCTGCTGCTGTTGTTTGTGCTCTTGTAACCAATAATGTTGCAATCATTTTTTGTACTATTTTGTTCCCAGTAGCTATAATTTGGAACAGTGCACACCTAGCAGTAGGTAAGAAATGAGGAGAGATGCGATTATGCTGTCCAGAGCCACTAGAGGGCAGAGGAATGGGAAAGGTGTAGCGGTGCTGGCCAATGAACAGCAGCCAAAGTGGAAGGGCAAGAAAGGAGTTATGTTGCCAACTGACTGATGGAAAGGGAGGTGAAGCTGTATAATGGTGTGTAAGTGCTGAGTAGAGAGCACTGAAGAGCAGAGGACCTCTATGCTGCGTAATGAAAGGTGGATAGTAGCATATGTTATGGAGTGAGTTATGGGCTTTTATACTAAATAACAGCTACCAGGTGACAGCGTCAAGAAAGGGAAAGAGGCAGCTATAAGGAGAAGAATCCACTAGAGGAGAGGAGAAACAGGCTGTCATGCTGGGAAATCGACACTAGATGGCACCAGAGTAGACGAAATATGAGAGGGGCGTCAGAAATACTGACTAGTGACCAATAGAGTACAATAGCCAATGCAATAATCAAAAAGTTATGCTATAAAATGGCCAGTAGATGGCAGCATGTTCTAAGAGTGAGATATGGGCAGCTATTTTCAAAAATGCCCCTTAGAAGGCAAAATATTTTGAATACTAATAAAAGGGCAGTGCAAGTACATTATTACTGGCCATCACCTTGACAGGTATCTCCCAAAAATGTAAGCTGGTGTTTGTCCATGATCTAAAATATTTTCCACAAAGGATCATTAGACTAAAACATGATGTACAATGGGACTTGTATAATTGCAAGTCACACTGGGAATTGTTAGCTACAAAGCTTTGGAGATAGAAAATGAACCAAGTGGGAGAAAGGTTGAAGTGGGACCGTATTGAAAAGCGTGAAGAAAGAATACAAATATGAGAGAGCATTTACACTTATTAAATCAAAGGGGAAGCCCATTTTCCAAAGGTAGATCATATGCACCAGCTCATCCCTTCAGGTAACTGCAGGTCTCTCTAATGAGAGAGTCCTGTTTCTGCAGAATGATGAAAGACAAGAACCTCAGTGGAACCGAGTCCTGTCTCTCAAATCTTGAAGAGCTCTGCGTAGTCGAAAACTTGTCTCTCACCAACAGAAATGTGTCCAATAAAAGGTATTACCTCACCCACCTTGTCTCAAAGCCTGAGAAATGAGTTCATCAACTCAAGCGTGAGCTGTCCTATGAATAGAGGTAAGCACCCAATTCCAAACTGCTGCTGCTTTGAATTTATATATCACCTTCCAAACCGGGGTATTAAAGTGCTTGAGTAATTAAGCATTAGCATATGTGACGGACTCAGGCCAGAAGGATATAAGAGGGTAGTGGAAGGCACATATATCAGCCTCAGAATGAGCAGAGCCCTGTTCCCTGGATAGCCAAACAAGGGCTACTCCAGGCCAATCAAGACACCTGATGCCAATTTATCCAGTTAAGGTCGTTAGACTAATGCTGGCACCTGACTTCAATTAACTGACAGAGGGTCAGGTAAGACTGTTAGGCTAATGGAGACAGCTGGAATCAATTAAGGTCCCACTTATACTGCTTTAAAAGTTCTCCTTTCTAGCTCTCTCAAGATGAGCCCAGGTGAAAGGAGCTGGAGGAGAGGAAGCATTACTGTACCCTGAGGTAAGAGTGAAGCTTGGAAAAAGGGGAGTACGGGGAAGTGTCCCAGGGAATCAAAGCAACGTCAGTTGAGGAGGGAAGCTGCTAACAGCTGCTATCATTAGGGTCCCTGGGTTGGAACCCGGAGTAGAGGGTGGGCCCAGGTTCCCCCTTTCTTCCCTCCTCTCCCCCATGATCCACAGAGATCCCTTTGAAAGGGGAAACAGACTTGGATCCAGGCAGGAGACCAAACTGTCCCTAAGGAACTCTAAGGAGCAACAGAGACTGTGGGTATTCCACCTCCCATACAGGCCGGTGATGAAAGTAGCTCAATAATCTGTAACCTTTGCTGCCTTACTGGAAAAGGGAGGTCATATTGAGGGCCTCAGTGAGCTTCTGAGGCCACTATATCCACCAGGAAGCTCAGGACCCACAATACAGGCTTGGAGCTTTGTCACATAATTTAAGATTCACCTTCTGTGAAGAATGTGGGAAATGTCTGTATTCATTTTTACGATACATAGTTTGAGTCAGGATGCTGGGCAAAGGTAGGTAGGACAAGTGGTAGGAGCTTGAGATCCCGGAACTGAAGCCAGGGGTCAGAGTCAGTATCAAGATTCAAGCTGAGGGTCAGAGATGGAGACAGAATCAGGAATTGGGACAAGGGTCAAAACCAGGCATCGGCATCCCAGTTGGGTTTCCAGGGGTCGATCAGGAGTCAGAATCCAAGTCAGAGCCGAGGTCAGTACCAGAACTTCAGACACAGAGAAGCGGGGTGGTCATGGCAGCTGTCTGGGATCCGCATTGTTGCCTGGACACTTCTTGGTACGCCCCGTTGGTGAATATAGGGTCAAGGAGCCAAGACCACTGTCAGTCCGATCATGCCGGATGGAATTTACCGTGGCATACAACCACTGCAGATTATGGGCCACTGGGAATGAGTCAGCTACAGGCATGGGCAGGTGGTGGTATGGGGATATTACTTACCCGTTAACCTTACAGGCCCAGGTCCAAGTCCTGCTGATACTTACAGTTGCTTTGGGTGGCTGTGGTATGGGTAGCTAAGGGTTAAATTCTGCAAGGATCCCCTCATGGTAGCTGTAAACATTCCTCAATGGTCTGATGCTCAAAAGGAGAAATGCATGAAGCAGTGTATTAGAGATACGGGGTGGGTGAGGTAATATCTCTTATTGGACCAACTTCCATTGGTGAGAGAGACAAGCTTTCAGCTACTACACTGCATGAACCAGTGTGGTCAGGTGCCCTTCTCAAACCCCCAGGGGACCTTTGAGCAGGAACCCTGAACTAAGGGACTTTGGAGTGGATAAAAAGACAGCCTGTGGTTCAAAGGGTTAATGTGATGCTTGCATATATAAACAGGGTAATCTGGAGCAGATTCTTCTGTATTTGGCACTGGTGCGACCACTGCTGGAATTGTGCTCACAATTCATGAAGGGTTCAGCGAATAGCCATGAGGATTGGAAAGACTCAAGGAGTTCAATCAGTTCAGTTTAGCAAGGAGCAGGTTAAGTGGTGAACTGATCACGGTCTGTACGTGACCATGTGGGGAACAGAAATGTGATAATGGTTGGCTCGTCAATCTAGCAGAGAAAGATATAACAAGATCCAATGGCTGGAAGTTGAAGCTCAACAAATTCATACTGGAAATAAGGCACAGTTTTTATCAGTGAGGGTAATTAACCATTGGAACAATGTACCAAAGAGTCATGGTGGATTTTCCATCAGTGGAAATTTTTAAATCAGAATTGGATGGTTTTTTTCTAAAGGATCTGCTCTAGTTCAAACAGGAATTAATTCAGGGAAGTCTTACGGCCTGTGTTTCACAGCAGTTCAGACTAGATGATCCCAGGGACCCTTCTGGCCTTGGAATCTATGAATAAGTGGGGAGAGATTCTGACTGGGGTGTCAGACTGTCCGAGAGGCCGGGGTTGCAGGGGGCAACCTGCCTCATTGTTCTTGGGGGGTATCTGGGTTAAATGGAACCTGCTTAAACTGGCAAGGAAAGGCAGTGTTTAGATAGACAATATGTGCATAGGATTTTATTGTTTTAACCCTGTTTCCCTCTGCTAGTTATGTTTCTGTGAACCAGTCAATCACACTGGTTTTTTAAAGAGGCCATCCTGAGTCACTAGAGGTTCAAATTGGTCACAATGTCCAAGAGAGGATTCCATAGGAGGGGACAAAGCCAGTTGTAGCTGCTGGAGATAAAAACGGCTGGTGAAACAGGGATGCTGTAGCCTGCAGACACACAGCATCCATTCGATATACATGGGTGATAGAGAGATGGATATACAGCTGATTGCTTAAGAAGAGAGAGAGAGAGAGAGAGAGAGATCCAAAAGGAATAGACAAATCAGTGAATTAAAAGTTTTAACTTTCCTACCAATATTGGTTGGAATTTTCTAAGTACCTTAATGGATTTAGGTGCCCAACTCGTCAAGAGGAGCAGGTGCCTAACTCCTTTAGAGCGCTATTGAAGTCTCAGCCTTAATAGTCCATGAATTCATGTTACAGGGAGAGAATTCCCAGCACAATTTAACAGCATTTTCAGGTTCCACAACTTATATAGTGGAAACAGTTTTCAACACTTATTAATATTTGCTAAAGGTGGTAAATCTGGCTCTACCTGTTGGGAATTTTTGATATTTTGGAACCGTGTAACAGTGTGAAAGAATCACAGAGGTACATTCATAGATTTATAGATTAGAAAGCCACAAAAGACCATTAAATCCTCTAGTCTGACTTCCAACACTAGATTGATTGATTGATTTGGCTTATACAAAAATATGAAGACTTTCTCAGTAATGGTATCCCACATTTGGACAAACTTTGTCATAAGAAGAGATATGAGACAATGTGAATCAAACTGTGTGTGTATAAATGGCTGCCTATTACTGTGGGCTCTCAGACCCATCAATATAGCAACTGAGTTCCTGGTCTGGTTTGAGAGAGGTTGATATTTTGTTAAATCTGCTGCATAAAACTTACGATAATATATCCAAAGAGTCAACATGCCAGCCAGCTCTGTTCCTGCAACTCCATTACTGATCCAGGGGGCTTCCTTGCCCCCAACTACTTCTTTGCTGGATTAAAACTTAAGTATTTTTTTGCCAATCATCTCCAAGAAGTATTTTTCTCTTCTTCAGTTTTTATCCTTCCTAGATACACCCCATGGCAAACACAGAAGGGGGGAATCAAACTTCCATCACAGAATTCATCCTCCTGGGATTCGGGGATCTCCCTGAACTGCTGACTCTACTCTTCCTGCTGTTTCTAGTGATCTACATTGTGACCTTGGCCGGGAACATCCTCATTGTTGTGCTAGTTGTGGCTGATCGGCACCTTCACATCCCCATGTACTTCTTCCTGGGGAACTTGTCCTGCTTGGAGACCTGCTACACCTCCACCCTCCTGCCCAGGATTCTGGTCAGTTTCCTGACAGGGGACAAGACCATTTCTGTGAGTGGTTGTATGACACAATTTTATTTTGTTAGTTTCTTTGCTGGTGCGGAATGCTATCTGCTAGCAGTGATGTCATATGATCGGTATTTGGCGATATGCAAACCGCTGCATTATGCAGCCCTCATGAATGCCAGGTTCTGCCTGCAGTTAGCAGCTGGGTCTTGGATAAATGGGTTTCTGGCTGTTATCATAGTACTATTTCTTATGTTACAATTAACTTTCTGTGGCCCCAATGAAATTGATCATTTCTACTGTGAATCCACAGAAATGTTAAATCTATACTGCAATGGCACCAACCAGACAGAGCTTGTCATTACCATCCTGGCTGCTATATTCACTCTGCCTCCATTTGTATTAACCATGATGTCCTATGTGTATATCCTCATCACCATCCTGAGAATCCCTTCCACCACCGGGAGGCAAAAGGCATTTTCCACGTGCTCCTCTCACCTCATTGTGGTGACCATTTTCTATGGGACCCTAATCATTGTATATCTGCTACCAAAAAACAACACACTAAGAGACCTAAACAAAGTGTTCTCTGTCTGCTACACAATTCTGACACCTATGGCCAATCCTTTCATATACAGCCTGAGAAACAGAGGTGAAAGAAGCCCTGAGAAAAATTGCCACTAAATGTGTAGATTTTACAAGAAATTAGAAATCACAAGGTTTTATTTCTTACTGTATTAAGGGGAAATGGTGAGATGCAGAGCTGGTTTATTGTTTTATAGAAACAGATTCTGGGTGGTCTCTAGTTCTGACTAGGTCTTTCGGAATGTGCTGCTATAATTTTTGAGGATGTGCAAATATCTGATATGTGAGATCAGTCAATACCAGGATCTTTATATTCATAATAAAATTGAACTGTATTACACTTGGCTCGAGTTAGGCAATTCCAAGCATTAAACCAAAGTAAGAATATAGGATAAAAGAACAATTTACACTGGGATTATCGAAGGATCCTAAGGGGGCTAGGGGTCCAAATTTCAATGGGGTTGTGTTACCTAACTCCCTTAGGTCCCTTGACAATCTTGGCTGAATGACAAGATATTTGAAAGTATACACTGATTTTGGGTGCCTCAGCCATTGGGGAATTGCACTTGAGACTCCAAGACTTTTCAGAGCACATAGAATTTTCATAACCTGTTGTGTGTTCAATGGTGGGACATGATCAGTTCACCTCATCCTATCTAGGTATATGACATGGCCATCACCAACATTAACAATGGGACACCTCAAGGAAGAAGAGCTTGTCGATATGGGGAGAAATCATATGAATTTGAAGAAATTTGGACCTTGTTTCCAGATACTTTTGGATAAAGAATGCTGAAATAATGCCTGACTTCCATTCTACTGGACCTCTCTGCTTTCTCCCTCCCGCTTCCTGCCCCCATTCCCCAACTTCCTTTTTTTGGGGCCAATTTGTGTCTTTTTTCAAATTGTTGTTACCCCCTCCCTCACATGCAAGGTTTGGCTGATTTTTGTATTGCCTAGTTTTGACAAGTTGCAAAGTTGCGTAATTGCATATTTTTTTTAGCAAGCCTGTAAAATGTGCAGTGTTGGGTGACATGTACAAGCTGTAACCATTTTTCTTGTTTGTTTTTTCATGAAAATTAATACAAAAATGAATCACAAAAATAAAATGACAGGTCACCTCTCAATCACTGCTGGGAGGTTGGGAATTCAAATCCCCGTATTACAGAGGCACAGGGCAGATTACGGGTCACGCCCAAATCCACACACAGAAAGTCTGTGGTTGAGCTGGGAATTGAATGCAGATGTCCCACATCATGCTCCAGGGTCCTATCATTACACCATCCTTTGGCCCCTGAGAGGGTAACGCCTCCCCGTTCTCATTAGTTAACTTCCCGTGCTTTCTACAGGCCATAAACTACTGACCCCACAAGCAGAAGGTGAGGATTGAGAAACAGGCATTTATTCACTGTAGGAGCCATTGGATGGCAAACAAGGCAACTGATGACAAAGGGGATGCTGTACTGTTTAATGGCTACCCTCGTAGAGAGTCAGGGATGGGAAGGGGGTAGCTACACTATACTATGGGCACTACAGGGCATCAGTAATTCTCTAAAAATCAGCAAAAGGGTTATATAAATAAAATTTATTATGAAACAAAAGGCAAAAAACTATTATGTACATAGTTTAGTCCTATTCAGTGTCTACTCGGCGCTTCTTGGCTTGTCTCTTGTATTCATTAAATGGAGCATCTCTTGTCACTGTCCAGCAATAGTCTGCAAGCATTGATGGGCTCCATTTGCCCTGATAGCGTTTCTCCATTGTTGCAATGTCCTGGTGAAATCTCTTGCCGTGCTCGTCGCTCACTGCTCCACAGTTCGGTGGAAAAAAATCTAGATGAGAGTGCAAAAAATGTATCTTTAGTGACATGTTGCAACCAAGGCTTTTGTATGCTTTGAGGAGGTTTTCCACCAACAACCTGTAGTTGTCTGCCTTGTTGTTTCCGAGAAAATTTATTGCCACTAACTGGAAGGCTTTCCGTGCCGTCTTTTCCTTGCCACGCAGTGCATGGTCAAATGCATCATCTTGAAGAAGTTCACGAATCTGAGGACCAACAAAGACACCTTCCTTTATCTTAGCTTCACTTAACCTTGGAAATTTTCCACGGTGGTACTTGAAAGCTGCTTGTGTTTTGTCAATGGCCTTGACAAAGTTCTTCATCAAACCCAGCTTGATGTGTAAGGGTGGTAACAAATTTTTCCTTGATTCAACAAGTGGTGGATGCTGAACACTTTTCCTCCCAGGCTCCAATGACTGTCGGAGTGGCCAATCTTTCTTGCTGTAGTGGGAATCTCTTGCACGACTATCCCATTTGCAGAGAAAACAGCAGTACTTTGTGTATCCAGTCTGCAGACCAAGCAAGAGAGCAACAACCTTCAAATCGCCACAAAGCTGCCACTGATGTTGGTCATAGTTTATGCACCTCAAAAGTTGTTTCATGTTGTCATAGGTTTCCTTCATATGGACTGCATGACCAACTGGTATTGATGGCAAAACATTGCCATTATGCAGTAAAACAGCTTTAAGACTCGTCTTCGATGAATCAAAGAACAGTCTCCACTCATCTGAATCGTTAACGATGTTGAGGGCTGCCATCACACCATCAATGTTGTTGCAGGCTACAAGATCACCTTCCATGAAGTAGCATGGGACAAGATCCTTTTGACGGTCACGGAACATGGAAACCCTAACATCACCTGCCAGGAGATTCCACTGCTATACTCTGGAGCCCAACAGCTCTGCCTTACTCCTGGGTAGTTCCAAATCCCTGACAAGGTCATTCAGTTCACCTTGTGTTATGAGGTGTGGTTCAGAGGAGGAGGATGGGAGAAAATGTGGGTCCTGTGACATTGATGGTTCAGGACCAGAAGTTTCATCCTCTTCCTCGTCTGACTCAAGTGAGAATGTTTCTGGTGCATCAGGAACCGGCAGTCCTTCTCCGTGGGGTACTGGGCATATAGCTGATGGAATGTTTGGATAATGCACTGTCCACTTTTTCTTCTTTGACACACCTTTCCCAACTGGAGGCACCATGCAGGAGTAACAATTGCTGCTATGATCTGTGGGCTCTCTCCAAATCATTGGCACTGCAAAAGACATAGATTTCCTTTTCCTGTTCAACCACTGGCGAAGATTTGTTGCACAAGTGTTGCAGCATATGTGTGGGGCTCACCTCTTGTCCTGATCTCCAATTTTGCAGCCAAAATAAAGGTAATAGGCTTTCTTAACCATAGTGGTTATACTGCGCTTTTGTGATGCAAAAGTCACTTCACCAGAAACATAGCAGAAGTTATCTGCACTGTTTACACAAGTACGAGGCATCTCTGCTCACTTTGGCTAAACAGAAATGTGTCCCTTTGCAAAATCGAACACTGACAAATAAGAGAGCACGACACTGTATGATTTCTAGAGCTGATATAGGGCAATTTGTTCAGCAGAGTGATGTAAGCTTCGTTATGATATGCATCATCCATGACTTCTAGGAATAACATGATGCAATTCATATCATGTATGATGCAATACCAGCTTCAGATTGCATCATTCATTGTTTTGCCTAAAAAGCAAGAACTGTCCAAACCCAGTCATAGATTTATTCATAGATCCAGTCAAAGATGTATTTCAGTCATTTCTGGTTTAAATTGAGATCCCTTCCCTTTATAACTCACTTATCCTCCGCCATTCCCAAGTCAAGGGTCGTATATACTGACCCAATAGCATATCTTGAAAACTAGAGCCAATCAACAATTTTAAGCATCATTTTCATTCTCAGTGACCCAGAATTAGTAAAGTTTGACTACATTTATTTCAGAAGCATTTTGGCTGTAGAGCAGTGTTATTGCTTTGGGATGGGGTTTAGTTAGGAAGGATTTGGCTAAATGAAAAGAAGTGAGGGCAGATATGCTGAGGAGAGGGGTGGGGGGCACAGAGAAGGGAAAAAGGTGGAAGCTGTGAAGGAGGAAGATATGAAGGATGTTCCAGTAGTTAGGGCATCATTCTAGCATTCGGGATTAGAACTGGATGAAATTTTTCATTTGAACAGTTTATTTGCCAAAAAAAATACAGTTTTTGTTGACTGAAATTAGTTGACGTGAATTTGCCTAATACTTTTGGCCCAAAACACTGGGGGTGAGGCGGCTGGATTCACAAAGAGATTTAGGGCTTGTTCACAAAATGGCTGGAGGCGAAGAAAGCAGCAGAGGTCTGTGTTTTAGCCAATTGTTGCAACACCCACCTGCAATGTTGGAGACCCAGCTTCAAGTCCCTGTGCTGGAGCAGAAATTTAAATGCAAGCCTCCTGTCTCTGAGGGGAGTGCTCTAAACCCCAGGCCATAGAGCGTTCAATGGTGAATCTCTTCCAACCTTGCTGTTGAAGCTTTTCCACTTTTTATAAAATACCTCAATCGTCATTGGCTCAGGGAGCAAGCATGAGAATGACTCTACAGCCTAGTGGTTGGAGCATGCAGCTGGGAGATAGAAGACCTTGACTCAAGTCCCTGCAGCAATGAACATGTAATTATTGATACAAAGTGGGACAGCTTCAACAGAAGAATCTGAGAGACCTCCCCCCCTCTCCCCGAGCAGCCTGTCACTCCAGTCAGGGTGCTCACCAGCGGGGTTCTAGGACTGGGATTTGGATTTGGGTCTCCCACATCACAGGCTAGTACCCGGGCCAAACTTCATAAAGGCAAACAGGGCCCCATTCTCCACTGCCCATTTTAATGAATGGCACCTAAGAATGCTTGGAAGCCAAATGTTTCCAGTTGAGTGATGTGGTATTTTCAACCCAAAGTGGATTTCCTGTTGCATTTTGGTTTGTTGGAAATTCCAGATTTGGTTCAACCTACAGCAATTGCCTTTTCCAATTTTTTGGAACTGCCACCGAATAAAAAAAACAGCTGTTTGCTCAGTTCTACTTGGGATACCTGTGTTCCAGTCCCTGTTCCACCGGAGATTCCCTGTTTGACCATGGAAATTTCTGTGCCTCTGTTCCCCAGCTGTACAATGGAGAAAACAGGCATTTCGTACCTCACAGGTGTGTTGTGAGGATCAATACATTATAGCCTGTGGGTACCCAGCTACTACGGCTAAGGGGGGCAGATAAGTACCTCTGGGAGAAGCAGGGCTGTCTCTTGAACGGGAGCCTGAACACACCCAGAGGAGGTGAGATTACCCACACGACACAGCTAGTGTCTGACACTGGACTCATGCCTCTAAATAGGCTATTACTGAACTGGCCACTCGGTGAAAGTGGAGCAGAAATAAGAGTGAGGGAATGTTGCAGTGATGGAGATGAAGAGAGACACTCAGGGAAGTGCCGTCTCACAATGACTAAGGAGATCCTGGCGCTGCCTGCTCAGCTCTCACTCAGCAGTGATGGGGGAGGTGGGGAAAGTGATCAGGTTTAGCTGAGCCTGACCCAAACACAGCCCTTTAGCAACTCAAGTTGATGCTGTAGGGCAGGGGTCGGCAACGTTCGGCACGTGGCTCGCCAGGGTAAGCACCCTAGCGGGCCGGGCCAGTTTATTTACCTGCTGACGCAGCAGGTTCTGCCCATTGCGGCCCCCACTCGCTGCGGTTCGCTGTCCTGGGCCAATGGGGGCATCGGGAAGCGGCGCGGGCCGAGGGATGTACTGGCCGCAGCTTCCTGCCACCCCCATTGGCCCGGGACGGCGAACCACTGCCAGTGGGGTCCACGATCGGCCGAACCTGCCGCGTCAGCAGGTAAATAAATTGTAGGGCTTGTCTACATGGGGAATGTTACCAGCATACTTATACAGTGACAGTTACACCAGTGTAACGCCCCATCTGGACACCCTTATTCTGGATGAAGCTGGCCAGGGGCGGCTCTATGTATTTTGCCGCCCCAAGCATGGCAGTCAGGCAGCCTTTGGCGGCGCGCCTGCAGGAGGTCCGCTGGTAACGCGGTTTCGGCGGCATGCCTGCGGGAGGTCCAATGAGAGAACACAGTTTCTGGAGAGAAGTGAGAGATAAGAACCTGACTCTTGGTCACCAACCCTGAGAGATCCAAGATCATCTACTGGAGGCTGAATACCCTGTGGTCTCATGTGAGCGTTATCCCTCATGCTGCTGCTGCCAGGCACTGAGACCGAATCTGTCTGTCAGGGGATACCACTAAAGGGTTAATAGGGAGCCTGCCTGCCTGCTCAGCTGGGGTTGATCAGTGGCCTCCCAACAGCTGCAGAGATAAAAAGGCTGCAGATCAGACAGGTATGTTAGCTGATAGAGAGACTGAAGGGCTGCAGAGAGGAGTCCCTTTTGCTTCAGCAACAGATTAGTAAGATGCTACCCAGGCAATCAGGTTGTTCTCTCTCTTTCCTTAATGGTCACTAGAATTGATTGGAAAATGGAAAACCAGTTTCATTAAAAATGTTGACATTTGAAAGTTATTTCCATTAATCAGGAAGAAGTTTGCATTTTTTTTTAAACTTTTGGTGATTTTGTTTTTAAACTGCTCTGTGCAATAAAATAAATAGTGTCACTTCCCCCTTCTCTTTTCCTTCTTTTATTCCTTTTTCTTTTTGGCACTTGGTAACTTTCCAAAACTTCCTCAAACTTTGAAAAATTACAGTGTGGCAAAGTAACAGGCTTTCATTTTTTCTTGTATCTCTCTGTAACTCTTTCAAAATTATAGCAGTTTGGGAGGGGGGCGGGAGGGGAAGAACAAGGAATTGTGAACAAACTTTAGATATGATAGTTGGCATGTTTTCTGAATCCTGTGAGTGTCTATTCCTTGTAAATGTATAACTTTGCTAGTGGAGATTTTAATGGATATTTTTATCATGCAGTTTCAGAATCTCACTAAGCAGTTTGAATCAACAATATCTATTGGCAGAGAAATTCAAAAGTTAATCCCTGAGTGTGGCAATCTGGATCCAGACATCTCGAGGGGAGAATAGTTGGTTTAACTGCTTGTTTTAAGCTTTCTGATTGCATATTGTGGTTTTGTACATAAAAATATGTTGAGTAAGGTTGTTGATGAAATCTTGTAATGTTCTAAACTTAAGATATGTATACAGACTGTGGTTATGAGTATGGATATAGGTTATGAGCACAGGTTATTACAATTTCAGCTCCACCTTGTGGTGGCCAGTCTGGAAGAGAGGGGCTGCCCCCACCACCACACACACACACCACCAGATGAGACTAACTCAAAGCACCTAGCATTGTACAACCCAGGAAAAGACAAATGATGGGCAGTTATAGTTAGGGGAAAATGCTGAGACATCCTGGTGATCAAGTAGAGGGAATTTCCCCTGCTCTGAATAACCATGAATTGCCTTAGTCTGAGACAAGGGCAGGGGGCGGAACCAACCTGCAAATTCTGTTAAAAGGGAATGGGTTTAAAAGTGAAATCTCTCCAGTAACTGAGGGACAGTCAATTGGTGGGTGCTGTCTGTGAAATGCTGAATCCTCCTACAGTTGGGGAATATGCTGGGAAAGTATTTTATTAGAAAAGGGATTTTTATCTAATTTGAAAGTTTAAAGGTTAATGTTGCATCTTGTTTGTTTTCTGCATGGCTTGTATAGGTTTGCTTCCCTTGCTATTTCATCTATGAATCCACAATTTTTCTATTAAATAAACCTCATGTTTATATTTACCCCAGCAGGTCTCTGTTGTGTGAACTGAGGAAAGCACAGATGTCGAATGGGGGGAGGGGGTCATTTGAGGGGGCTCACCCTGCAAGGAGTAACTAGGCTGATGGAAGCCAGGGTGAGACCTGTATTCTTATGGGCTGGCTACTGGCGTCAGGGCTCTGCCAGAACTGGCAAAGCATTAAGGTACCCAAGGTTACAGGGCAGGCAGGGACAGAACCCCCGACTGGTCTGCCTGATCCCCAAAGCATCACCCTGATGATCACATAACCACCTAAAAACTGATCTGCATGGTACAGCACAAATGAAATCAAATAAATGCCTGCCTAAAAAGGCTTTGGCGTTCCAGTTTTGGACAGGAAAAACCACCCTCAAGGAGCACTGGTTTCTGCTGGGAATGAGTCCAAAACAAACCAATATTCAGCTGTTTGTCCCTTCTGGCCTTGGAGTCTGACTTCAACTTGGCTCTCTCGCCTCCTTGGGAGGCTATACAGTCACGTTCACACTCCATCCCTGGCCCAATGACTGTCCGTTGCCATTCATAATGGCAATTCATAGTCCGTCATGATGACAATGCATACTCATTGGGCTAGGAAAGCTGGGTGAGAATAACTCTACAGCCTCCAACTTCATCATCAGCCTACATTGTATGAATCTCACCACCCTAGCCTGGGTTCTCAACCCAGCATTTGGGCTGTGACCTCAAGAAGAGGGAGCATTTGAATATTAATGCGTTTGAATCAATAGATTAAAGTTTAACGACTGTCATTCTCCTTGTACTGTAAAGTTTATCGCTCCCCCCAGATGCATCCCATGGCAGACATGGAGCAGGGAAATCAAACGTCCATCACAGAATTCATCCTCCTGGGATTTGGGAATATCCCTAAACTGCAGGTTTTTCTCTTCCTGCTGTTTCTAGTGATCTACTTTGTGACCGTGGCCGGGAACATCCTCATCGTTGTGCTGGTTGTGGCTGATCAGCACCTTCACACCCCCATGTATTTCTTCCTGGGGAACTTCTCCTGCTTGGAGACTTGCTACACCACCACCATCCTGCCCAGGATGCTGGCCAATCTCCTGACTGGGGACAGAACCATTTCTGTCAGCGGCTGCCTCACACAATATTACTTGTTTGGTTTCTTTGGAGCGACAGAATGTTATCTCTTAGCTGCAATGTCTTATGATCGGTATTTAGCAATATGCAAACCACTGCATTATGCAGCCCTTATGAATGGCAACTTATGCCTCCAGCTAGCAACTGGTTCTTGGATATGTGGATTTTTGACTATTCCCATAATAGTATTTCTTACGTTACAATTTACTTTCTGTGGTCCCAATGAAATTGATAACTTTTTCTGTGAATCTACGCAAATAATAAATCTCTACTGCAATGACATCTACCAGATGGAACTTGTTGTTACTATCTTGGCAGCTTTATTCACTCTGCCCCCATTTGCATTAGCCCTGGCATCCTACGTTTGTATCATCTCCACCATCCTGCGAATCCCTTCCACCACTGGGAAGCAAAAGGCATTTTCTACCTGCTCCTCTCACCTCATTGTGGTGACAGTTTTCTATGGGACCCTAATCATTGTGTATCTGCTACCAAAAACCAACACACTGAGAGACCTGAATAAAGTGTTCTGTCTGCTACACAATTCTGACTCCTATGGCCAATCCCTTCATATACAGCCTGAGAAACCAAGAGGTCAAGGAAGCCCTGAAAAAAATTGTCAGTAAGTGTTTAGATTTTATGAGAATTCAGAAACCTCAATCACTTCAGGCAAAATGGTGTATTACTCAGATGCTGTGTGGCCCTTATTTCTTACTCCATTGTTGGTGATATGCGCTTATAACATTTTGAGGATGTGCAAAGATTTGAAAGTGTAAGAGGAATCCATACCAGGGCTGTTGGAATAAAATTGAACTGTATTTTACTTGCTGAATGTGGGTAGATGATATCTTGGTGAATTCCATACACTAAAATAACTTAGGGCTTGATCCACAAAGGGACTTCAACATTGCAAAGATTAAGTTTTAGTGCCATGCCAGCCAATGGGAGCCTCAGCAATGATTTCGGCAGCCCGGCTCCCTATACGGTGCATGGAGAGAATTAGGCGGCTAAGAAAGGGATCCCCAGAGGTCAGCATGCGGAGCAAGGAGCTGCCTCACCCAGCCAAGAGGACAAGCCAGTTAGAAGAGTGTTGCCTAAGCCACATCTCTCCCACAGAGTTAAACACTCTCTCTGCTTGGGATTTTCAGCTGTGAACCCTAAGGAGGGAGGGGGCGCACTCACCAGGTTGTTGGAGACCCATGTTCAGTCTCTTTCCCCTGCCCCCCCCCCCCGGTCTAATATGCAGCAGGGATTTTACTGTGGGTTCCCCCCCTCAGGTGAGTGTTCTAGCAACTGGACTGCAGAGTCATCCTGTCTGGCCCAACACATGTTTAATTCATTTTACACAGTGGAACTATATCCTCAGGAGACTTGGGTGTGGGGCTCCCTCAAATTGCCCTTCATGCCAGGGCTCGGGGAACTCACCCGAGAAGAGGGAAACCCAATTTAAATGCCTGCACCGCGTGGGATGGAGGGGAGGGAATTGGATCTGTCTCCCCCACGTCCTGGCTGAATGCCCTAGCCACTGGGCTCAGGGTTATAATGGAGGCCTCATGCCCTCCAGCCACTTTGCTTGAGGATAGGCGTGCTGTGAGCATGCCTACAGGATCGAGGCCTCTGGGTGAGACAGGCAGGGCTGTGCCTAGTTTGAGGATCCTGTGGAGGTGAGGTGTGAGATGAGTGCCTAGACTGAGGTGGCTGTGCATATGTTCACTGGCAGATACTGGCTCCTACAGTCTTTTAGTGGCCGAGATTTAGCCACCTACGACATTATGTGTCAGCTGAGCAGGGGTTTTGAGGCTCTCAGTGGTGCCTAAATGCTGGCTCTACACACCTGAGTCCCTTTGTCGGACTAGCTCTGAAAACCCAAATTCCGAAGTGACGGATGCTCTTAGGCTCATGGCCTCTCAATGGGATTTATGTTCCTGTGTCACTGAGTTCGCTTGAGGCCAGATGTGTTTAAAGGTATTGAGGTGCCTAGTGGGATTTTCAAAAACATCCAGATGCAGAACATGCCAAAAATGGGTTTAGGCCCCAAGATGCTGCTGAAAGTCCCATTGGTGTCCAAATACATTTTAAAATCTGGCTCTTGGGCATTTCTGAACATTTTACTCCTGGTCTTTAACCTCCCCTGATGAGAGCTGAGGGAATCATTATGTTTTCAGCTTGGTGGCCCGTATGAGACCGGAACCTCTGCCAATAGGCCAAGGGCACAGGGTGGGCATAGTTTCACAGGGAGCCCCTGGGTTGGGTATCTGCACAAGAGCTTACCAGAGGGTGGCATGTGAGGTCTGTACTGATAGCTGCTAGCACACTGGTCGCCATAACTCCTTAATTATTATCCAGCCACGCATTTCACAAGGATTATGTATCTATACTGAAAATACCTTGGGGTTAAGCCAGGTCACCAGGAGGTGACATACCTTTGGCAATCCTTCCTAACTGTAAGAATGGTAAGACAATGGAACAGATGCCTAGGGAGGTTGTGGAGGCTCCTTTACTGGAGGTTTTCAAAAGGAGGCTGGCTAGCCAACTGTCTTGGATGGTTTAGACAAAACAAATCTTGCATCTTGGCAGGGGGTTAGACTAGATGACCCTTGTGGTCCCTTCTAACCCTACAGTTTTATACCTCTGAGATAACAAGATGCTTTTCTCCCTGTCTGGCCATTTGTGTATTGTGGGCCTCACAATGGAGGCCTATTTACAGAATGAGCCTGGTGCAAGTTAAGAGATTGCAAAATCTGAGAGAAATAAAACAGCAGGGGGTGTTGAGGGTCCTTCACCTAGGTGACAAGCTAACAGTTTGTTTGTCTTCTGAAAGCAGGGTCACCACTAGCCTGTCTATAAAGCGCAGCAAGGATTTTGGTGGAGCAATACTCTACAAGACACGAATATCTTGTTAACTAAGTTTGGGCTCTAGAATTCATGTTATGATTTTATTTTATTATAGGTAAGCATTTGTTTCCAATACTTGCTACTACTGGAATCTCTAAGCTTTGCTAAATAAACTTCTACTTGTTTTCACTATAAACATATGTAAGTGCTGTGTGTTAAGCAGAGCAGAGATCTGAGATGGAATGGGTAAGCTCAGGTGTACTGGTTCTTTGAAAGCAGCAGATCTGTGAATATGGCAAGTGTTCAGTGAACCAGGGGCTGGTCACTCCAGGGGGATGCTCTGAGGCCTTGAGCATTGGTATGTGCCTAACACTAACTGTTAAGTAATAACGGGGCCTGCATAGGCCTAGAAAGGAGCGCTTGTGTCACCCATGGCTGGTGGAGTTGGGGAGCTGACCCCCGGTAGGTACAAACAAGTCTTCCTCACACTGAGGGCAGGCAGTGGCAAGGTGCTTCAGAACACTGGGTATTACAGGAAGTGTCACAGCAAAACTGATTAAATTAGTACTTTTTTGTTTCTACCAAAATGAGTCTCTCACTGAAATGAGAGACTGAAAATTTTTTATTCAAGTTGAATGAAATTTTTTCAATGTGGATTTAAAACGTTTCAAGACATCGCCAATTTTTTCCCCCAAAACTCTTCACCAAACTCAACCTGAATTCCTGAATAGTTTCACTGCCCTGAAAAATGCTTTTTTTGTGTGCAAATTTACCATTCACTGAAAAAATGTCTCCATGCTCTACCTGTGGGCCATGAGTGACTCTATCTGGGTAATTGTCTACCTGGACTCTGTGGGAGAAGGGATGCATAGAACATTTGCTCCCCACTCTCGTAGATTGCATTGGATACAGGCTGAGTGTAGGGCTGTGCGGTGGGATATTTGTGGGAACTCTCGGATTGTGAACTTGGGAATCACGTGAGAGATGAGGACCCTGGGGTGGAGGAATACTCCGAGGGGTAAGGATACTGGGTGCTCCTTGTCCCAGGTGCTATATAGCTCAGGCCCCAGGTCTCAATGGCATGACACAGGCTGATGGTGTTGGGAAAGCAATGAAAATGTTGATATGTTGAATAATGACCCCCATGAGAGGGCTCCGGATTTACATCCCTTCTCTAAGTGGCTGCATTGTGTAACAGGCACTAGGTAGCAACATTGCACCTTTTACACTATTTATACTGCTATAAAGTCTAATGGACCTTAGATGGCAAAGCAGTGTAGCGAAGGAATAGGGCATGTCTGTGTTACTGGGGCAAGGTGAGAGCTGAGAGTCATGTAAGAGAAAAGGTCACCTATCACTAGGCTTGACAGAAGTCCGTTTTTATTTGTTTCAATGGATAATATTGATTTAATCCATAAAAATAAAAAAATACTTAAATACATTTTCAGTTGCAGAAAATTATGGGGGATCAGACTATGGGTAGGTCAGTCAATAGTAATTTAATTACAGTAGTTGTTGAGATTCAAAAAGGTAAAGCTTTAAACAGTTAAAACACAAATTTTTAACATCACGTGTCAAAATATACCAAGTAAATATCCTTAAATCAAACTCTAAGTTCTCAAGCAGCATTTTTCGTTCTTTGCCGATCTATAAATTTAAACAATCATCAATGGAAATATTTTTTCCCTCAGTTTGTGTTCGGTGAAATCAACACTTACCAATAAAAATGTAATTCTTCCAAGCCGAGGTATAGTTCATCCTTTCCTCTTTTTTTACCCTCTACAGAATCCTCCCAGCTCTCACTGATGGCTTCTTATTTCTCGTTCTATATCTATTTTCCACAATAGACTCCCCATATGTATCCCTTATACTGTGCTGCCATCTAATACACAATAAATCAATCTCTAAGTTTCTCAATCTGTGCGTCGGGACCCAAAATTGGGTCGCCAGAATGTTTCAAAGGGTTGTGTAGCAGCTCCTGTCCCAAAGGGCTGGCTGGGCTCAGTCTCTAAGGTGCCACAAGTACTCCTGTTCTCCCTCCTCCAGGCGCTGCAACCTTTGGGGCCCTAAGCAGGAATATTTTGGGTGTCCCGCACACACAACACATACTAATAAATAATAGGGGGCTCCTTTGAGCTGCTCAGGGCCCTAAGCAATTGCTTAGCTGGTGCTAGGCATAAGCACACTCTGCTCTGGGGTCCCAGCACCACTCAGGTTTGGCCCAGACATCATGATGGCGGGAGTCCGGGTAGGCCAAATCTGAGTGAGTGGCACTGCAACCCCATGAGCCAGGCCAGACCTTCACTCACACAAATTTGGTCCAGTCAGGGGGGGCGGGGCCATCCTGAGCAGTGCTGCAACTCCGGGGGTTGCAATGCCCTGAATGGAGAGCCAAGCCCAGCCAGCCCCACAGCACAGGAGCTGCAGGAGCCACCACTGTGGGTACTGCCCAGTACTCACCCCAACTCCTCTGGGGTGGCAGGACCCAACCAAAACCACCCCAGTCCCCCGCAGCCTGTTTACTGGGTCGCAACAGGCCATAAATATTCACAAATGGGTCCTGAGTCCAAAAAGGTTGAGAACCACTGATCTAGACACTTACTGACAATTTTTCTCAGGGCTTCCTTCACCTCTTTGTTTCTTGGGCTGTATATGAAGGGATTGGCCATAGGAGTCAGAATTGTGTAGCAGACAGAGAACGCTTTGTTCAGGTCTCTGTGTGTGTGTGTGGGGGGAGGGGGGCGGTTGGTAACAGAAACACAGTGATTATGGTCTCACGATGAGGTGAGAGGAGCAGGTAGAAAATGCCTTTTGCCACCCGATGGTGGAAGGGATTCTCAGGATGGTGGAGATGATACAAACGCAGGATGCCAGGGTTAATGCAAATGGGCACAGAGTGAATAAAGCAGCTAGGAGGGTGGTTGCAAGCTCTAGATGGTAGGTGTCACTGCAGCAGAGATTTATTATTTTTGTACATTCACAGAAGAAATGTTGATTTTATTGGGGCCACAGAAAGATAATTGTGACATGAAGGACATTGGTGTGGTACCAACCAGAAGCCCACTTATCCAAGATCCAGTTGCTAGCAGGAGGCATAAACTGCCATTCATAAGGGCTGCATAATGCAGTGGTTTGCATATTTGTAAATACCGATCATAAAACACTGCAGCAAAGAGAACATTCTGTAAGCCCACAGAAACTAACAAAATTAAATTGTCATACAGCCTCTGACAGAAATGGTTCTGTCCTCAGTCAGGAAACTGGCCAGCATCCTGGGCAGGATGGTGGAGATGTAGCAGGTCTCCAAGCAGGACAATTTCCCCCAGGAAGGAATATATGGGTGTGTGTGAAGGTGCTGATCAGCCACAACTAGCGCAACGATTAAGCTGTTCCCAGACATAGTCACTATGCAGATTGCTAGAAATAGCAGGAAGAGAAGGATCTGCACCTCAGGGAGATTCCTGAATCCCAGGAGGATGAATTCTGTGATTGATGTTCTGTGTCTGCCATGGTCTGTATCAGGGGAGATAAAACAAACTCTACAATATAATGAGAATACAGCATTTGTTAAACTGTAACTATCCATTCAAAAGCATTTATATTCAAATGCCCCAATCGCCTTCCAGCTACCAGCCCAGAAACTGGCTTGAGAACACGAACTGGGGCAGTGGTGTTCATACAATGGAGATTGATGCTGAATTACCAGGCTGAGGAATCCTTCTAAGGCTACGTCTACACTAGAAATGCTCCACTGTAGCTGCACTGCTGTCGTGTGGACCCTTACTACAGCTATGAAAGGGGTTCTGCTGTCACTTTAGTAAATCCACCTCTCCAAGAGGTGGTAGCCCAGTCAACTGCAGAAGTCTTCTGACCACCTAGCAGTGTCTATGGCGAGGTTTAGGCTGGATTAGGTATATCACACAGGGCACGAAATTTTTCACAGCCCCGAGCAATATAGTTAGGTAAGTTTAACTTTGTAGTATAGGCAAACCTTTACTCTCCTTTTCTGGCCACATTACTATTCATTGTCATTGTGAAAGACTCTGACAATGGATGGTCATTTGGGCTGGGGACAGCCTGTGAAAGTGACTCTGTAGCCCAGTGGCTAGGGCTGTCACCTATGGTGTGGGTGAGACAAGTGCATGCCCCAATGATTACTTAATTATTTAGTGGAACAGCTCCGAGAGGAGAGATTGAGAACACCCCTTGGCTCAGTGTCAAGGGCATTTGCCTGCAACGTTAGAGATCCCTATTCAAATCTCTTCTTATGTGGCCACAGCGGGAGTGGAACCTGTGTCTCCACACCCCTGTTGAGTGCCTTAGCCACTGGACTAAATCTTATAAGCGAGTGACTTCAGCCTTCTCCTCCAGCTGGTTTGTGAATCTTTTGCTTTGCTCTTGTCAAAATTCCTGAAACTCAAAACAGAAAACTTTGGGACAAAATTAAGGGTTTCCTCTTATTTCAACATCACGGAAATGTTTCCAGTCAAAGTTTTCCATTTCGGCAACATCAGAACGTTTTGACTTTTGTAAGCTCAACATTTCTTTTCTTTGACTTTTCAATTCACCCTGTCATTTTTGGTTTGACCAGAAGCAATATTGATATATATTCTTTTTTGAAATTGCCAGTGAACTGAACCCCCCCCCCCCCTGATTTGCCCAGCTCTATCAATGACATGGAAAGTGAGTGAGCAAAACTGACAGTAATGTGCTGCTAAATCAGACTCCGATTTGTGTATAGATCCTGATGCATCTGATTAAAAACAGATTTAGCCTTGCTCCCCAGAATCTGCTCCAAGAAGCCATTACTAGTGGCTTGTAATGGGTATGCCAGCTCCCCAGGAGGAGTCTGGCAAATGGAGGTGGGAAGACTGGATTCCCTTGAAAAGTTTCCCCTCTTCCCCAGCAGAACCCAATGCTCCGTGAATGTGGCTTTGCCAGTCCAAAACCTCACCTCTGAAGCCTTTTTATGCAGACATTTGTTTGATTTCATTTGTGCTGTACCATTTGTATCAGTTCTTATGTTGCTATGTGATCATCACTAACTTCTGGATTTCTCTGCTAATGGATATTGATTCAATCTGCTTAGTGACATTCTGAAAACTGAACAATAAAATCTTCATTAATATCCACAGTAGGGAAGTCATTCATTTAGAAGGGGTATAAACTCACATGATTCTGAAAATGTGCCAACTATCATGTCTAAGAGTTTTGTTTTTCTTTAACATTTCCTTTTTGACCTTTTTCCTTTCCCCACTCTGAACTTCTGCAACTTTGAAGAAGCAGCAAGGAGTCCTGTGGCGCCTTATAGACTAACAAATGTATTGCAGCATGAGCTTTTGTGGGTGAATACCCACTTCGTCAGATGCATGTAGTGGAAATTTCCAGAGGCAGGTAAAAATATGCAAGCAAGAATCAGGCTAGAGATAACGAGGTTAGCTCAATCAAGGAGGATGAGGCCCTCTTCTAGCAGTTGAGGTGTGAACACCAAGGGAGGAGTTGGCTAGCCATTCACAGTCTTTGTTTAATCCTGAGCTGCTGATGTCAAATTTGCAGATGAACTGAAGCTCACCAGTTTCTCTTTGAAGTCTGGTCCTGAAGTTTTTTTGCTGCAGGATGGCTATCTTTAAATCTGCTATTGTGTGTCCAGGGAGATTGAAGTGTTCTCCTACAGGTTTTTGTATATTGCCATTCCTAATATCTGATTTGTGTCCATTTATCCTTTTACGTAGGGACTGTCCAGTTTTGCTGATGTACATAGCAGAGGAGCATGGCTGGCATATGATGGTGTATATTACATTGGTGGACGAGCAAGTGAATGAACCGGTGATGGTGTGACTGATCTGGTTAGGTCCTGTGATGGTGTCACTGGTGTAGATACGTGGGCAGAGTTGGCATCGAGGTGTGCATGGATTGGTTCCTGAGTTAGAGTTACTATGGTGCAGTGTGTAGTTACTGGTAAGAATATGCTTCAGGTTGGCGGGTTGTCTGTGGGTGAGGACTGGCCTGCCACCCAAGGTCTGTGAAAGCGAGGAGTCGTTGTCCAGGATGGGTTGTAGATCCCTGATGATGTGTTGTAGCAGTTTTAGCTGGGGACTGTATGTGATGGCCAGTGGAGTTCTGTTGGTTTCTTTCTTGGGCTTGTCTTGCAGTAGGAGGCTTCTGGGTACACATCTGGCTCTGTTGATCTGTTTCCTTATTTCCTCGTGCAGATATCGTAGTTTTGAGAATGCTTGGTGAAGATTTTGTAGGTGTTGGTCTCTGTCTGAGGGGTTGGAGCAGATGCAGTTGTACCTCAGTGCTTGGCTGTAGACAATGGATCATGTGGTGTGTCCGGGATGGAAGCTGGAGCATGAAGGTAGGTATAGCTGTCGGTGGGTTTTCGGTATAGGGTGGTGTTAACGTGACCATCACTTATTTGCACCGTGGTGTCTAGGAAGTGGACCTCCCATGTAGATTGGTCCAGGCTGAGGTTGATGGTGGGGTGGAAGCTGTTGAAATTGTGGTGGAATTTTTCCAGAGTCTCCTTCCCATGGGTCCAGATGATGAAGATGTCATCGATGTAACGTAGGTAGAGAAGGGGCGTGAGTGGACGAGAGCTGAGGAAGCGTTGTTCCAAGTCAGATAAAAATGTTGGCATATTGTGGGGCCATGCGGGTGCCCATAGCGGTGTCACTGATCTGGAGGTATATATTGTCATCAAATTTGAAATAGTTGTGTATCTCTAGTTTGATTCTTGCTTGCATATTTATACCTGCCTCTGGAAATTTCCACTACATGCATCCGACGAAGTGGGTATTCACCCACGAAAGCTCATGCTCCAATACATCTGTTAGTCTATAAGGTGCCACAGGATTCTTCGCTGCTTTTACAGATCCAGACTAACACGGGTACCCCTCTAATACTTAACTTTGAAGAAGTTAGAGAGGGAGAAGGAAAAAAATCAAGTCTGTTACTTTGCCACTTTTGCAATTTTTCAAACTTTGAGGAAGTTTTAGAAAGTCACTGAGTGGCAAAATGGACAAGGAATTTGTGTGTGTGTATGGGGTGCGGGGGGAAATGACATTATTTAGTTTATTGTTTTTAAACCACTGGCTGCAATCACCAAAAGTTTGAAAAAATGCAAAGTTCTTTATGATTGATGGAAACAGCTTTCAAATGCCAACATTTTTCACATATGCCGTGTTTGTAGCCATGTGGGTCCCAGGATATAGAGCAGCAAGGTGAGTGAGGTGATATGTTTAATTGGATAACTTCTGTTGGTGAGAGAGACGAAGCTTTCAAGCTTACCCAGAGCTCTTCTTTCAGTCTGGGAAATGTGCTCAGAGGGTATGTCTACACTGCAATTAAACCCCATGAGGGGAGAGTGGCCTAGAGCTCAGGCTCCAATCTAAGCCCAAATGTCTACATTGCAATTTTACTGACAGAGTCAGCTGACACAAGCCAGCTGCAGGTGTTTAATTGCAGTGTGACATAACCAAAGTGTAACAGCTATATACAAGGTGGAACAGATTGTTCAGCATAAGTAGTGAACAACTTTCAAGGGACCAGGCAAGTTGAAGTGGCCCATTAATACTTCTCCAGTAATAAAGGGGGGAGGAGAAAAGCTGAGGTTGGGGAGGGAGTTAAGTGGCTTACAGATTGTTGTAATAGACCACAAATCTAATGTCTCTGTTCAGTCCATGATTTTTAGTGTATAGTAAAGTAATGAATTTAACCCCCCAGACTCATCTTTTGAGGTTTATGAAGGTTGCCATTGAGGACAAGACCTGATAGGTCAGATATGGAGTGACTGCTTTGTGAAAAGAGTTCACCCACGGGGGATATGGTGTTTTATCACTTTTTTTTCCTGAGAGTTCATTTGATAGTGTAGTGATTGACTGACTGTCTGGCTTCACCCACAGAGTTATTGGGGGGGCGGGCATTTAGTCCACTGGATGAGGTACGCCATATGTGATAGGCATTTGTAGGACCCATGGATCTTGAAAGGTGTGTGGTGGCAGTGGGGTATTCTCATCAGAGAAGTGGAGATATGACTACAGATGTTGCATCTGTTCTGGCAGGGTCTGGTGTTGCTTTGAGTTAGTGTGTCCTGGTCTGTGGGGAGTTTGCGTCTTATGATGAGGTTGTGGGGGGGTTGTTTGAAGACCTGAAGAGGGGGGTTCAGGAATGATTTCTTACAGGATGGGGTATGTAGATGAGTGGATTCCCCCCTGCGGCGCCTCCTGCTGGTGACTTCTGGGAATTAGCTCATTCCAGCTCCGGAATGCCCTCTGCAGGCCTCTCTGTGATCCGCCTGCCCTCTGGCCCCGTGTCCCTCCCAGGACCCCGGTGCCCTGTTAGCTGGGGTGCTGCCTCCTGGCAGTAACCCCTTTCTCTCAGGGTCTCCCTTCCCTGGGGAACCCCCACTCACTACCCCCACCTCACCTCAGTATATGGCTACTGCCAGTCATTGTCTAGCCCCCATGTCCTGGGGCGGACTGCAGTATCAGCCTACTCATCACTGACAAGGTTGGGTTTGGACCTGCTGCCTTTGCCTACCCCTGAGGTGCCCTCTGCAACCCCCAGTACCTATTAGCCCAATGCTAGGCCGCAGCTTGGGGCTTTGCAGGCTGGAGCTCCCCAGTGCCTCTGCCTTTCCCCAGCCCTGCTCCACTCAGATACCCTGTCTCTAGCTCCCTACAGCCAGGCCCTTCTCCCTCTATAGGCAGAGGGAGACTCTCAGTCTGTCTCTGGCTTCTCTGCCTTTATAAGGCCAGCTGAGTCTGTTTGGGGAGTGGCCCCAGCTGCAGCCACTTCCCCCAATCAGCTAAAAGCTGCTTTCTCCAGCCATGGCCCCCTCCCAGGGCTGTTTTTAAGCCCTTCAGGGCAGGAGTGGGGTAACCACCCTGCTACAGGGTACCAGTTGAGTATGGGTTATAATTGTTTAATGATACCCTGGTTGTCCCCTACCACATCACACTGGAACCCATACAGGGTATGTGGCAGGAGGGGTCCCCTCCCCTTTCTCGTCCCCCCCACACCCATGTTAAAGCCAGTTCTCTCAGGGTATTTGGATGGCCTGTTCCATGATGTGATCTACTTCTTTGGAGTGTCCTTGTTTGGTGAAGGCACTCTGAAGCGTGTTAAGGTGTATATACCAGACTTTCTCCTTGGTGCATATTCTGTGGTATCTAAGTGCCTGGCTGTAGATAGCAGACTTTTTGTTGTGTCTGAGATGATTGTTGGATCTGACAGTAGGTGTGGTGATCCATTGGTTTCTTTTATATGGTTGTCTGTAGGGTTCCATTGTTGATGCTGATTGTGCTGTCCAGGAAGATGATGCTGGTGTGGGAGTATTCTAGAGAGTTTCATGGATGGGTGGTGGTGGTTGAAGTTGTCATGAAAATCTATGGAGGAGTTTAGATTGGCTGGTCATAGGATGAAAGTATCAAAGTATCTCAGGTACATGCACCATGAAACCAGTGATATACCTGAGATATGTAGACAATGCACAGTGGTGCACCAGGGTGATAAGTGGCTCCCACCTAATGTCTGGAGAAGTTTGTATCAAGGCATGCTACCTGTGAGTGAAACTACAAGGCCTAGAGATCATAATTTCCAGCATTTTCTGTGCATACATCTCACAATGATTCTGATGAGCAGTGCGACACTAGACAGTGCATGATCCCTTTTGGTGAACACATGGGATCTCTGTGTCCTCTGCCAGTTGTCATCAAGATGTCCTAGGGTCACACTAAACACTTCTAAAAATCTGCCCCTCGATCCACAAAGGGACTTAAGCA
Organism: Trachemys scripta elegans; assembly: GCF_013100865.1. Lineage (NCBI taxonomy): Eukaryota > Metazoa > Chordata > Testudines > Emydidae > Trachemys > Trachemys scripta. The sequence continues at coordinate 3,138,410 of NC_048311.1, read as the reverse complement.
CGGCAATACCCAGCCTCTAGGCACCTTGCCATGCAGTGATCCCACAGCTCAAGTTAGGTTCTTAGGCTGCATGGGGAGAATTGGGGTTCCTAACTCCCATTGATTTCAGTGGAAGGTAGGAGCAAAGTCCCTTTGAGAATCTGGACCTAAGAAAGGGATCCACAAAAGCCAACTTGCTGAGCAGGGAGCCCACAGGGAATGCTGAGGAGCGGGACATGACCTAAGCCCTGCTCCTATGAGGTAACAAAGTGCCTAAATCTCAACCTGAGGGAGGAGAGCATCGGTGTATGGGGTTCTCAGCTGTGACACCCCCCCAGCAGGGGAAATCACCTTGGCCGTGGGAAAGCAGGGTTTTTTTCCCCCTATGCCTGTCATGGAGCAGGGTTTGAACAGGGGTCTGACCACTGGGCTGTAGTCATTCCCCCTCTCCCTTTGGCCCAATGCATGTGGAGTTATTTATACACAGTGGAACAGCTTCAGCAGGTGAGACTGTGAGCACCCCCTGCCCCATTATCTGAACATCCCATAGCCCAATGGCTAGGGCACCCACCTCCAAAGCATGAAACCCAGGTTCTAATACTTTCCCTTCGGCAGGCAGAAGGGAGAGTTCAACCTGCATCTCCCACACCCTGGTTGAGAGCCCTAGCCATGGGGCTAAAGGCTGAAAATGAGGCTGCCATTTCCCCCTCGCCATGTTGTGCAGGGTTAGGTGTGCTCCAAGCATGTCTATTGCATCAGGCCCACAGATGGAAAAGGGTGGGGATCCCCCTGAAACTTACGTATGAGAGAGAAGCCTCTGCACCTAGACAGAGGTGTCAGAGCACTTGCTAACTGCCACAGACTTAGGCAGGTAGGGAACCTTAATGGTGGAAATTCAGATGCCGAGGAGATTTCCGTGCCGGCCATTGAGGCTCAGTGGGAGGTTAGGTGGCAGCTGAGCAGGGCTTTGGAGGTCCTCAGTGCCATTGTAATGTTGGACTTTGGTGTTTGTCACTTGAAATGCTTAAGCCCTCTGGTGGATCTAGCCCCTAAATCTCATAGTCAAAAGGAACTGATGCACTTAGAAACAAATCTCATAAACCGTCAGTAAGACGTAGGCTCCTATGTCACTTAAGAAAAAGGCTTTTAGGCTCCTTAGGCACTTCTGCTATACTGTATAATGGCCACAAGGGGCAGCAGAGGGTGAGGGGCAGGGATGGAGCAGCTATACTGTATGATGGGCACTAGGGGGCAGCTAAAATTTTCTCACCAATGTTTTGTGTGTCCATTGTTATGATCTCTAGATGGCAGCTGATTCTGGGGAATGACAAATGGACAGTACTAAATACTAAAACCATGATTTTAGTTAAACAATATTTTTAAGTGATTAAGAATTGATAAACTTGGAATTAAAACTTGAATTAAAAATGTAAACCAAGCTTTGTGAAGCTTCAGGTCTATCCCCATATTACATATTCTAGTCCTGTATTCAGCCAATATCCTTCAAAGAGTTAAGCAATAAGATTTTATGCATATCTGCTATATTTTTGTCAGATTAATTAAAAAAGAAAAAAAAGAAATTATGTGAGTCACAAATATTCAGCACTGGGAATTATGAAGAACAAAGCTTGGGAGACAAAATTATTCATACTAGTGATAAATTCGACGGAGCCCTTATTAAGGGATCAGGGAGCAAATTATTGTGCTCTTCCATAAAGGCTACAAGAAGCATTTCCTCCAGGGCAAGAAGTGACAGTATATCAAACTTCATGCTGAAAAACTTTTTAGACTCAAGTTGTAGAATATATTGTAATACACACAAATGAAATGATGATAGTCACTGTACCCATTGAGGACCATTGAGGAGGCTAGTATGAATGTATAACACATTCACATCCTGTCCTCTACAGGATGCAGTCAGTACTGTTCTCTTGGTTTTCAAACACTCCAACAGTCCAACTAGAGATTTATATTTCTTGTACAAGATTATCTAATTTGTGTAATTGCTGTGGCACTGAAGATCCATGTGACTCAAACTTTTCAGGGTTTTGGGGAAAAATTAGGTGTCTGACCTTCATGTTTTCATGGTCTGGGCTTTTCCAAGAAGCCTAAGGAAGTTAAGTGCCAAACTCTCATAGCAATTCAGTGGCAGTTGTGTACATTTTACGCCCCCCCTTTGAAAATCCCAACCTAAATATGTAAAGCACCTTGTTGTACCTGCATTTTATCTGAGCAAAAATTGGGTAACGTTTTCCAAAACACGTAGGCTTCTATGTCACTGCTTAAGTTTGCTAAAGTCTTGTTGACTTTCAGTGACTCTTAGGCCTGGTCTACACTGCGGGGGGAGATCGATCTAAGATATGCAAGTTCAGCTATGAGAATAGCATAGCTGAAGTCGACATATCTTAGATCGACTTAGATTGACTTACTTCGCATCCTCGCGGCACAGGATCAATGGCCGCCACTCCCCCGTTGACTCCACTTCCACCTCTCGCAGCAGTGGAGTTCCGGAGTTGACAGGGAGTGTGTTCGGGGATCGATCACTACCCACCAATCCAGCCGGTAGTGTAGACGTACCCTTAGAGTGCTAAGCCTTAGTAACTAAGACACTTTTGAAAATGGGATTTAGGCTCCTAAATCACATAGATATGTTTTAAAATGTTCCCTGAACTAATTATCTGATATTGGATGGGGTCTGGGTACTTCTGTGTTTTGCTATTGAGGGCAACACGGGGTTTGTTTAGAGAAAGTGCAAGATCAGCTAACTATGCTGAGATTTTTCAAAGCTGCCTAAGGGAACTGGATGGGAATTCAGTGTCTAAATCATTTAGGCAGCTCTGAAAATCTCAGCTGTAAACCTTATTTCTAGAATTGGTGTTATTGCTTGACTGTCAACATAACATTCACCCACTGAAGAGAGAGATTGATTTTAGGATCAGAAGTTTCTTCTCTCTCCAGGATTTTCCCTTTGAGATTAGAAGTTTGACTCTACCAACGTTGTCTGCAAATAAACCTAATACTAACTTTCCCTTGCCTGTTATGTTCCCCACAGCAGACGTGCCTCAGGAGACTGCACCTTCCCACAGAAGAATAGATAATGAATCAGAAAAGATGTTCCCCATTTGGTGGAGGGTATGAGGCACAGGGCACATTACCAGATATAACAGAGCCACGGTAGCCCATCTCGGCTATGATGTTCTATTTACTGAGAAGATGGAAGTACATGAATGCAGTGGGGAGAGAAGATAGACTGAATAACCTGGATCACAGTGTCTGAAATCCTGAGTGAGAAGGTGACAGACTCCAGCTGCTGTTAGAGGTAAATCAATCTTTTCCTCCCTGCTTCTTAAAGCTCAAGGTTTTCAAAGCCATGTAAGTTTGCTAGGTAACTAATTCCATTGGAACCGAAGGGGAATTTGGCAATGATCTCTCTTAAACTCCCAACCCAACAGAATTTGGAAGAAGGAAAGGCCACTCAGGTCACTGCTATCTTAGCTCCTTTTATGGCCCCCATCATTATGGTATCTGGGCACCTCACTGAACTGAATGTAGCTATCCTCCCACTGCCCCATGAGATGCTATTGCCCCTGCTTTACAGACAGGGACCTAACACTCAGAGGGACAGATTTATAGAGGTATTTCAGCACCTAAAGACAGCAGACACCCCTAGTGGGATTTATAATCGATGGGTGTTACGTACTGCATCTACTCAGGCCCCAGTGTGCATGTTTAGGTACCTACCAGCCTTTGGAATTCTGGCCTGAAAGTCACACAAGGATATTTGTGACAAAGGAGGGAATTGAACCAACATCTCCAAAGTCCTAGGCGAGATCATGAAACACTGGAACATCCTTCACTCTGCTTCCCTCTGCTACACACAAGATTTTACTTTTCTTTCTGGCACAGACCTCGCTGGGGCTTGGAGAGGGTTAGCGAGATGATGTGGGTAGAGCAGAGCTGATATTTGCTGATGAGCTCAGTGCTCCGGGTGTAGATATTGTCTATGAGTAGGCTTGGCAGAATTCAATTTTTTTTTTTTTTGCAATTTTGACTACTAATATTATTTTAATTTTTTTCTTCATTTTTTAACTATTTTAATTTTTACAGCTGCAGGAAATTCAGCTGGGGGCAGGGTTGGGATCAGGGTTAGGGCAGTACTGATGGCAGCCATGCAGGGGTCTCCCAGCAGTGACAGCAGAGAAACTGGTGGCTCCCTGCACTGCCGAGGGGTCTAAGAAACCAGGGTGCAAGGGGCAGGGAAGGCGGCTGCTCTGGCCCAGTGGAGCAGAGTTCCGTGGCCAAGGCCATGAGGAGGTGAAGAACCATGAGCCCTGGGCAGTGGCAGAGGCCACCCTGTTGTTGAATGGCTCCATCCATGGGCAGAAGCCATCCAGCAGCGGGGTGCTCTCCCCCATAGCCAGGGACTAATCCTCCACCTCACAGCCCAGGCTGGGGGTCTCAGCTCTGGCCCGCCAAGACCGCAGCCTGCCCTGCACCTTGTGCCTTCAGGGATGGGTGTCACAAGCCCCATGGCTGTGCAGGAAGCCCTGTGCAGCTCTGCTCACTCCCAAGACAGCTGGGTGCAGAGAGCTCCCTGCCTGGCTGCGGGACCGGTGACTCCCATCCCCGCGGGCACACAGCGCAGGGGAAGGCTGCGCTAACGCCGACTGTGACCGATTTTTTTTTTTTTCTGTTGGTTTCAGTGTCTCAGCTGATAGCGACATTTACCGACATCTAGTGATTGAAACCGAATCCTTCAGGAACCAAAACCTGGGGGAGTGATGAAGGTGAGTCACTGAGATTAAGCAGCTCAGGAGAAGTTCTACCCCCTGAGTGTACTGGTGCAGGCTGGCTTTTCCAGAGACTAGTGGCATGTCTGCATTACACGCAGTGCAGAGGCACAGCTGCAGCTATGCCACAGTCATGTAGATACTTACTACAGCGATTAAGGGGGTTTTCCATCATAACTGTTGGCAATGCCTGTTCATAGCCCTTGGAGAGAGAGCCATGCACAGGCACTGGGCTTTAGGCACTGGGCTTGCTGGCGATCTCCCAGTGCAAGGCAGGGAGCTGTGCAGTCTTAAAACCCCCTGCCCCGTGACTGGAACAAGGGGCCCTGCCCAGAGACAGGTGATGGCTGGAGACAGGACACCTGACTAGGACACCCAGAGTGGCTCATGGAGGGGGGAAACAGGTGCCATTACCCTGAAATGGTGACAATAATTACATTAATTCTGTATGTTATTCATTGTTTTCATAATACCTATTTTATTTGAATATTAAGAGAAAAATTGCTAAGTCTAGAAGGCAAGGGGAAAATGAACAACACAGAGGTCTGAGCAGTTGTAAAAATAAATCTTATCACACATGTTCCATTATTGTTGATAGAATTAAACAGTGGCTGAAGGGGTTGCACTGATGTGATATGTTTGGGTGTTATGAGGTATTGGACACTTTGAGTCACTAGCATACTGTTTGAAAATATCTGATTGCCTTAGCTAGCGGCAATATTATGTGGCTTGCTAAGTGACTCAATTTCCAAAACCAAAGGGATTCTATAATAGAGAGTGATGCCTTGAGTTGAGGGGAGCTGTGGTGTTGGATAAAACAAAATAATCAGACAGCGTGATCCATTCAGTTAGGGGAGCTAGCACATTGGGTTGTAGGTCCTGTGCTAGTTAATAATCCCCTGTTCACCTTCACCCAGAAAGTAAAGTTAATCACGTTGGCAGACAACACTAATAGGGAGCAGAGGCAAACTCACAGCAGGGCAGAGAAATGATTCAATTGCAGACAGAAACAAAATGAGATTCAATTTGCAAGTGTTTCTGGGGGAAAGTAAACTGAGACGCCCAGGTGGTTGTGATGCTGGAAAAGGAAATGGTCAGGAGAGTGAAGTGTAAATTCAGCATAAGTTTGTGATCAACAGCTCAGTGAGGAGTGTGTCTCTGGAGAGGTCTAAGATGAACGTCAAAAAATGGAAAAAGAATAAAAACAATAGGAAAGTGCTGGACCTTGTCTCATGGAGATGAATGTAACCTGCTTTGACACAGTGTTGATCATTGTCCCCCTCTAGTGGCTGAGTCCACTAGAGCCTGATAGCCTTTAGCTGAGCCAATAATATGTTTTCAATGTAAGAGTCACAGTCCACCCTGGTGATCTATGGTGACAACTTGTCAAAGTTACAAAAGACTAATACAAAATGGTGTTGCCAATTTTGGCATAAATCTATAAAGCAGTGTGATTTTTTTTTTCTGACTATATTGGCCTTTTAACTGACAGGAGGAGGGGTGATCATGGAATGTCAAAGTTCTAAGTAGGAAATTTGCCTACAGAGTCTTGGTTCTTCACTGACCCAACAGGATGAGGGACCTTATGGAATATTTATGGAACTAAATAGATACTACTACTTGATTAAAATATATCATCTTCAGATTCTATTGTGAATTTTGTTTTCTTCCCCTAGTTGCAGCTCATGGCAAACCCAGAGCGGGGAAATCAAACAGTTCTCACAGAATTCATCCTGCTAGGATTTGGGAATCTCCCTGAGCTACAAATTCTTCTCTTCCTCCTGTTTCTCATCATCTACATTGTGACTGTGACTGGGAACATCCTCATCATTGTGCTAGTTGTGGCTGATCAGCAACTTCACACCCCCATGTACTTCTTCCTGGGGAACTTGTCCTGCTTGGAGACCTGCTACACGTCCACTATCCTGCCCAGGATGCTGGCCAGTCTCCTGACTGGGGACAGAACTATTTCTGTTAGCGGCTGCCTCACACAATATTATTTCTTTGGTTTCCTGGCAGTTGCAGAGTGCTATCTCCTGGCAGTGATGTCCTATGATCGGTATTTAGCGATATGCAAACCACTGCACTATGCTGTCCTTATGAATGGCAGGTCCTGCCTCCAGCTAGCAGTTGGCACGTGGATAAGTAGTTCTCTGGCTGCTGACATAACAATATTTTTAATGCAACAATTGACTTTCTGTGGCCCCAATGAAATTGACCATTTCTTCTGTGACTTCATCCCAGTAATAAAACTCTCCTGCAGTAACACACGTATGATGGAGCTTGTCACTACCATGCTGGCTGCTATATGCACTCTCCCGCCATTTCTATTAACGCTGGCAACATACGTCTGTATCATCACCACCATCCTGCGAATGCCTTCCACCACCGGGTGGCAAAAGGCCTTTTCCACTTGTTCCTCTCACCTCATCGTGGTGTCAATTTTCTATGGGACCATAATGATTGTCTACATGCTCCCAAAAACTGATACACTGAGAGACCTAAACAAAGTGTTCTCCCTCTTCTACACAGTCGTGACTCCCATGGTCAACCCCCTCATATACAGCCTGAGGAACAGAGAGGTCAAAGAGGCCCTGGGAAAAGTTGTCACTAAACTCTCTGCTGTCAAAAGGATTCAGACCGTCCTGCCGTAGTTTGTTCAGTGCCCGTGAAATGGGAATAAGCTGGTTTGCTGTAATGCATCTGAGTCACCTCTCTCACTGGCCATCTGGCTTTTTAGGTGAGGTCAGTGGCTGCTATAGCTTGCACTCAATATTGGGACTGATATTTCTGCTGTTTGGGCTTAGGGATGCAAGTCTTTGTGGTTTGCTTAGTCTGATATTTATCACCGCTGTTGTAGGTTACTTTAAAACACCTCATCAATGAGGCACCAAGGCAGAGAGATGCCATTCTGTGTGTCTCCATTACAACGCAGTCTGTAATTACATGAGCACACACTGTGTTTTATACCAGGTCCCTTTATTGTGGATTGCACCACATACTCAGTGGGAGAACACTTTAACCTGTCTGGTCATTCAGTGACAGACCTGCGGGTGGCTATATTACACAGAAAAACTTCAAAAACAGACTCCAACGAGAGACTGCTGAGCTAGAATTGATATGCAAACTAGACACAATCAACTCCGGTTTGAATAAGGACTGGGAATGGCTGAGCCATTACAAACATTGAATCTATCTCCCCTTGTAAGTATTCTCACACTTCTTATCAAACTGTCTGTACTGGGCTAGCTTGATTATCACTTCAAAATTTTTTTTTCTCTTAATTAATTGGCCTCTCAGAGTTGGTAAGACAATTCCCACCTGTTTATGCTCTCTGTATGTGTGTACATATATCTCCTCAATATATGTTCCATTCTATATGCATCCGAAGAAGTGGGCTGTAGTCCACGAAAGCTTATGCTCTAATAAATTTGTTAGTCTCTAAGGTGCCACAAGTACTCCTGTTCTTCTTTTTGCGGATACAGACTAACATGGCTGCTACTCTGAAACCACATACTCAATATTTCTTTTCATCTAGCTCCTTCAATGTGCAATGGTAATGTAAGATGTGAATCAAGTCTCAGGGCCCAATAACTCTGTAAGATTGGGAGCCCTGAAGTGGAACAGTGAAGAAGAAAGGTCAGTACTGTGATAGTGACACAGAGACACCTGACTTCTATTCCCTGTTTTGTTACTGGTTGACTTCACCTCTCTGGACCTCAGTTTCCTCATCTCTACAATGGAGTTTCTTGAGACCCCTGTTGTATGGCTGCTTTGATCTCTTATTGCCCGGGGTATCCTTGTTTTGTAGATTTCCATATACCAGCACTCTGAAGTCAATTATAGAAAGCAGAGAAAGCACATGGTGTCCACTCCTACAGTGTGCTGGGCATTTCCTGTGAAATGCTGAGCACCCTCAGCTCTCAGTGAAGCCAGTGGGAATTATGGGCACTCAGTGTCCTGTAATGTCAAGCCCGAGGTAAGCATCATTGTGGGTGAACACAGCCTGGTCTGGGGCAGCACCTGGCAGATACATCTTATTTCCCAAGAACTCCACCAGATTCTCTGTTCATTTAATTCACTGATACCCTATTAGTCGTCGTGAGAGCAGAATATGCAGAGTGCCAGCTCTTCTATAATTAGGCTTGGGAGGATTCAATTTTTATTGGTAAATGTCAGTAAATGTCGATTTCCCCATACACACACTGAAGAAAAATATATTTCCATCGAGAATAATCGAAATGTGCAGACAGGCAAAGTAAGAAAAATGCTGCTTGAAAACTTATTGGAGTTTGACTTCAGGATATTTACTTTGTATATTTTGACATGTGAGTTGACAATTTGTGTTTTAATGGTTTATAAAATTTTAACTTTTTAAATCTCAAAATTTTAAACAATTGTCTGACCTCCCATAATTTTACATGACTATGAAAATCAGAAATTCAAAATAGTGTTTAAAACTGAACATCAGTATTATCCATCAAATTATATTTTTTAAATGAATTCTGCCAAGTCTAGCTATAATTAGGGTTGAGCTTCACTTTCTCTTTAAAGATGAATCATTCTAAATGGTTACAAATTTTCCCTGGCTCGTGGGGCAGTTAGGAAACATTAGGGTTCCAAATCTGAACCAGAGGGTCCAGAGATACTGGCCCCCACCCCAAGCAACAGCATTTGCAAAATCAAGTTCTTCTAAGGATTCTCTTTTCCACACAACTGGGGCTCAGACTATGGCTCGGATCTGCCCCAAACTTATCTTTCACTCAGGATTTAATTTGAGGTTGCAGAAACAAACCATCCAGATGTGTAGAAAGAATAGTAAATATGGCAGGCAACCAGCTTGGCTTAACAGTGAATCCTCGCTGATCTTAAACGCAAAAAAAGAAGCTTACAAGAAGTGGAAGATTGGACAAATGACCAGGGAGGAGTATAAAAATATTGCTCAGGCACGCAGGAGTGAGATCAGGAAGGCCAAATCACACTTGGAGTTGCAGCTAGCAAGGGATGTTAAGAGTAACAAGGAGGGTTTCTTCAGGTATGTTTGCAACACAAAGAAGGTCAGGGAAAGTGTAGGCCCCTTACTGAATGGGGGAGGATGTGGAAAAAACTAATGTACTCAATGATTTTTTTTGCCTCTGTCTTCACGAATAAGGTCAGCTCCCAGACTACTCCACTCGGCAGCACAGTACAGGGAGGAGGTGACCAGCCTTCTGTGGAGAAAGAAGTGGTTCAGGGCTATCTCGTTTGAAGCTACCACTCCTCCCACTTCCCCTCCCCTGCTCCTGTCTAGCCTGGGTGGGGGGGGGAAGGAGAGATGCCTCTTATTCACAGCCCCATTGCTCAGGGCAATGGCTGGGAGACAGAAAGGGACACACCTCAGATAAAGGGGGGAAGAGGGTGGCAGCAGCCCCAACCCCAGTCAGGATCTGGAGGACCCTGCTTCTCTGGGGGTGTTTCTGCCCCCCATGTGTGAGCCTAGTCCGTGCACTTTCACTGACACCACCGACAGGATTCGGTGCTGAAATGAGGTGTCCTTGATCTCTTAAAGTGCGGCCGCACCTATCCTCATGCTACAGCTCTGATCACAAGCTGTTCCAGCTAATCCCCTACCATAAACAGAGGTGGATCAGACTGCTAGCTTAGTAGTTTTAAAAAAAAAACAATTCTATAGGGGTATTATTTAAATTAGGAATGGAGAGAAACCTGGCAGGAAGAGAAGTCAATCAAAGACATGTTAGAAAGGGTGAAGATAGCTGATAAGTGGCTGAGCTGCTAACAAAATATATAGTCTATATTGTACTATATGACTGGAGAGTAGCAAATAGAGACAGCTGCTTGGGAATTTTCCATCAAACAGTTTTTTGACAGAAAATTCAGTTTTGTCTGAATCAAAATTTTCCACAGGAGTTTCAGCCAAACATTTTCAATGTTTTTCCTGATGGAAAATTGGAATGAAATATTTTGTTCTGGATCAGGATGATTTGAAATGAAAATATCAGTTTGTCAAATCCAGTCAAAACATTCAATTTCAGAGCAGTTGGATGTCCATGTGCGTCCAACTGAGCAGCCATGATACTTCGAGGGATCTGTAGTTCAGATGCCTCGTGCTTTCATTCTCTTCTGTGGGCTAGGCTCACGGGCTGGACTACATCTCCCATGATGCACTGAGGACTCCCTTCTGGTTGACTCATTCAAAAATTCATAGATTCCAAGGCCAGAAGGGACCACTAATCCTCTAGTCTGACCTCCTGTATAGCACAGGCCAAAAAACTTCCCCAAAATAATTCCTATTTGAATTAGAGCAGATCTTGTTAATAAAAATACCAATCTTGATTTTAAAAAGGTCAGAGATGGAGAATCCACCACGACCCTTGATAACTTGCTCCAATGGTTAATTACCCTCACTGTTAAAAACGTATGCCTTATTTCCTGTCTGAATTTGTTCAGCTTCAGTTTTCAGCCATTGGATCTTGTTATACCTTTCTCTTCTAGATTGAAGAGTCCATTACCAAATATTTGTTCCCAAGGTAGGTACTTATAGACAGTAATCAAGTCACCCATTAACCTTCTTTGTTAAACTAGATATATTGAGCTCTTTGAGTCTATCACTATAAGGCATGTTTTCTAATCCTTTGGTTATTCTTGTGTCTCTTCTCTGAACCTTCTCCAATTTACTAACATCCTTCCTGAACTGTGGTCACCAGAACTGGACACAGAATTCCAGCAGCGGATGCACCAGTTCTAAATATAGAGGTAAAATAACCTCTCTACGCCTAGTTGATATTCTCCTGTTTATGCCTCCATTGCAGTACATCAGATGAGATGTAATCCAGCCAGAGAGTCCAGCTCAGAGGAAAATGGGAGCATGAAGCACCCACACTACAACTCCCATGAATCACTGAAGCAGCTCAGGGGGAGAGAGTTTAACATCTAACCTACCCAAAATGAAATGTTTCAATGTGGTTTAAGAAAAACACACCCCAAAATGTATCAATCTGAGAATGTTTATTATTAGGGGGAAACAGGTAGGCACATGCCTGTGGAAGAGAATCTAGATCTTCTGTCTCCCTCTCCTTTGCCTTAACACTAAAACCATCCATCATTCCCATGCATAGAATTTCACATAATGAAATCGCTTTCATTTAACCTCTTGCAAGAGAGCTCCTCTTCAAGCAGAGAAATGGACAATGGGACAGTGGTGACCGAATTCATCCTTACGGGACTTTCCAATTGCCCAGCCATTCGCTTCTCCCTTTTTGTTGCCTTTCTGTTGATCTACTTGATAACCCTCTCTGGCAATGGCCTCATCTTCATAGCCATAGGGACTGAGGCTAAGCTGCACAACCCCATATACTTCTTCCTCAGCAACCTCTCCTTGTTAGACATCTGCTGTCCCACTGCTACCATGCCCAAGATGCTGGAAAACTTCTTGTCAGAGAGCAACACAATTTCCTTCACTGGCTGCATGTTTCAGCTCTATTTCCTGGTGGCTCTAGCAGGGATGGAGGTTTTCCTCTTGGCGGTGGTGGCCTATATGGTGATGGCCTAGATGGCCTGGAGGATGGTGTGGATTGCACCCTCAGCAAGTTTGCAGATGAGACTAAACTGGAAGGAGTGGTAGATATGCTGGAGGGTAGGAATAGGATACCGAGGTACCTAGACAAATTAGAGGATTGAAACTCCTAAGGTTTAGGTTGGATATTGGGGAAAAAACTTTTTCACTAGGAGGATGGTGAAGCACTGGAATGGGTTACCTAGGGAGGTGATGGAATCTCCATCCTTAGGGTTTTTTAAGGCCCGGCTTGACAAAGCTTTGGCTGGGATTACTTAGTGGGTATTGGTCATGCTTTGAGCAGGTGATTGGACTAGATGACCTCCTGAGGGCTCTTCCAACCCTAATATTCTATGATTCTATGTACGCAATGGATCTGGTCAGAAAATGAGGGTGGAAAAACACTAAAATGTTCATGATTTCCACTCTCACCCTGTTTTTAATCCAAACCTCATTTGACCAATATTTTCCAACCATCTCTGTTACACCTTAGTGTAGTACGAAGATGTGACTATGAAGAACATTCTAGACATGGCTAATTAACTGAGTCAGACAAACCAGATTATTAGGGCTGGTCAAAAAAATTTCATAAACTTTTTTTCAGAGAATTGGGCGTGTGATTAAATGATTTTTTTTTAATGAAAAGTATATGCTTCTCGCAAATTACTGATTTTTTCATCAGAAAACTGAACCCCCTGCCAAAACCCCAAACTTTTGGAGGGTCGAAGTTTTTGTCTAAAAATGTTTGTTTTCAGCAGATGGCGGCCAAATATTGTTCAGTTTTCAGCTTTGGGAGGTTTGGGAGGGGTATCTATTTTTTTGTCAAAAAAAGTCAACATTTTCCCTTGGGGGGGGGGGGGGGAAACAAAAACATGTTCTGACCAGCTGTATAGATTTGTTTGTCAAAATCTATTGTGATATGGTGAGTAATGATAGGTTGATGTTGGGTGATTGTTCTGTATTTCCAAAGTCTCATATATGATATTTCAAAAAAAAAAAATCTATTATTTGATCCTTTGCACCCAGAAGGCTGAGATTTTTCAGAGGTCCCTAGAAAATGTGGATGCCTCAATTCCCATCAGTTTTCAGAACTGGGCTTCCAAATTCCTTAGGCAGCTTCAAGAATTTCAACAATTGGCTTCTCCACATTTATGCCGCTATAACTGAGTCTGCAGTTAGTGGTACATTTTCACGCTTTGCGCCCGGGCTTAGGCATCCAGACGCCTAGAATGGAGCAGCAGGGCGCATGCTCAGAGATACAAACATCAGTACATAGGGAACGTTCACTTCCAAAATTTAGGTGCCGACTCCAAGCGACATCTACAGGGTTCGGCAGCAACTGAGTGGGGGAGGGTTGTGAATTGCAGTGGGGCCTAGAACTGGTTCATATTACCTCTTCTTTGGGGCAAGGGAAGAGCTAGGGACTCTCGGGGACAAAATCTGTCTCCTGGTCTGCTCCTTGGGCAGTGTTTGCACTTCCCCTTATGCAGGGTTTAGGACAGAGTACTTCTTGTGAGTTCACTCCCATTTGCGTTTCTTTTCTTTGAGTGGCCCAGCAAATAGGCTTGTCATTAGCCGTGTCTCACAAACAGTGAATTTGAAGCAAATCGCCCAGCATTCATGGAAAGAGACTCTGAATTCAAAGCATTGGGTATGCCCTGAAGATGTAGGACCTCACTGTCAAAAGAAATGGGGCAGGGTGAATATAAAGGCTATGGTAAAAGTTATAAGGTCCAGCATGTGGGTGTCACTGCAGGAGAGGTTGTCACTGGGATTTAATCAGTGAAAACCAATTGTAACATCATACCCATTAACATGGAAGTAGCCAGAAATCTGCTCATCCAAGACCAGCTGCTAGCTGGAGGCAGAACCTGCCATTCATAAGGGCTGCATAATGCAAGGGATTATATATATCACTAAATACTGATCATAAGACATTGTAGCTAGAAGACAGAATTCAGCACCTGCCAGAGAATCAAAAGCATAAAATTGGATGATGCAGCTGCTAACAGAAATGGGTCTGTCCCCAGTTAGGAGACTGGCCAGCATTCTGGGCAAGATGGGCAAAGTGTAGCAGATCTCCAAGCAGAAAGAAGTACATGGGGGTATGAAGGTTCTGATCACCCACAAGTAGTGCAACAACGAGGATGTTCCCAGCCATGGTCTCAATGTAGATCGCTAGAAGCTGCAAGAAGAGAAGAACCTACAGTTTTTGGGTATTCCTGGATCCCAGGAGGATGAATTCTCTGACCGACATTTGATTTCCCCAGTCTGCTATGGCTTGTATCTAGTGGAACCAAACAAACTCTGCAGTATAATTAGGAGAACATAGAATTAAATGTTAATACATTGGCACCACTTAATTCTATACTTGTTCTAAAGCCTGCCTCCACCTTTTGGCCAGCAGTGTAAGGACTAGCTGGAGAATCGAGACCAGGGCTTCAAACTGGATTTGATATTGTGGAGAGTGGATTAGATTCTATTTCAGATAAAATCATAATCACAGAACCATGCACGACAGCATAAATCCTATAGAAATATTGAAATCCTAGGCATGAAATAAAACCAGTATAAACCTCTCATCTCCGCCATCTTTTCATGCACAATTTGGGACCTTACAATCCTCTATCCCCATCCTCTGCCACCCTAGATTGCCCTGCAAGTTAAATGTGTGCTCAAGAGTTGAGCTGAATTGGGCTCTAAATTACTAGCAGTTTCCTGGTGGCAGCTACCATTTTGTGTTCACTTCTAAAACAAAATTACTGAGGCGATACACACACTGTGCTCTCTGTCATGGAGATTTTATTTTTCTTCCTTCTTCTGTTGCTGTTTGCCTTTGATATACAATAAAAAGTCATTGAGACTGCGGGGGCTGAGATTTTCAAAGCTGTCTAAGGGATTCAGTCATCTAATTCACAATAAAACCAGTGGGAACTTTGTGTCCAAATCCTCTAGGCAGCTTTAAAGGGCTCAGCTGGAAAGTATATGCTTACTCTTTGTGTATGGGAAACAAAAAAAAAGTCAAAGTCTTACACCGGACTTCAAGGTCATAGGTCAAGGCAAGGGAATTAGGGCAGGATTGCTGCTGAGGCTGGTGAGCTTTGGGAAATGTTTTTAATTATTATGATTTTATTTTTCTCTTTTATATTTCTTTATAACAGACAGTAGCTTCATAGAGCAGTGGAATGTTATGCTTTGTGGACAAGGAGTTGATAAATTGAAGAAGTTCAGAGAAGAGCTGCGAGAATGATTAAAGGATTAGAAAACCTGCCTTATAGTGATAGGCTCAAGTTGCTCAATCAATTTATCTTACCAAAGAAAAGGTGAAGCGGTGACTTCATTACAGTCTGAGTACCTACATGGAGAACCAATATTTAATAATGGGCTCTTCAATCTGTCAGAGTAAGGTACAACACGGTCCAATGGCTGGAAGTTGAAGCTAGACAAATTCAGACTGGAAATAAGGCGTACATACATGAGGCGAGGGTGATTACCCATAGGAACAATTTACCAAGGTCATGGTGGATTCTCCCTCACTGACAGTTTATAAATCAAGATTGGATGTTTTTTCTAAAAGTTCTGCTCTAGCAATTATTTTGGGGGAAGTTCTCCGGCCTGTGTTATACAGGAGGTCAGACTAGATGATCACCATGGTCCCTTCTGACCTTGGAATCTATGAAACTTGAGAGGTGGCAGATCTCTGTTCAAATCCCTTCTCCCCTTGAGACAGAGGGTGCGACCTGTACCAGGGTTATGCCACATTCCAACTACATAGCCTAACCACTGGACTAAAAGTTATGAAGGAGGTCCTCCTCTTCCCCACACTCCAGCCTATTCTTGATTTGCATAAGCTCGCCAATAAGGGCCCAATCCGGTAGGTGAGCTCTGACCATGTTTACCAAATTGGGCCCCGCAGACAAATGAGGCAGAGGACCTCAGAGGATCTTCCCCCAGCTCATGCATTGCTCTGGGGCTTAGGTGTCCAGCTGGCTGGTGCTCGGCTGTGGAGCATATGCCTGGAGGAGAAATGGAGGCACCGTGGGAACTTTTACTGCAAAAAAAGTAGGAGCCCAGGGAGTTTAGGCACCGACAGGGTTTGACGGCAACTCAGCAGCAGTTTTGTGAATCCCAGAGGGGGATCTTATAGATTTTCATAGATTCTAGGACTGGAAGGGACCTCGAGAGGTCATCGAGTCCAGTCCCCTGCCCTCATGGTAGGACCTAATACTGTCTAGACCATCCCTGATAGACATTTATCTAATCTGCTCTTAAATATCTCCAGAGATGGAGATTCCACAACCTCCCTAGGCAGTTTATTCCAGTGTTTAACCACCCTGACAGTTAGGAACTTTTTCCTAATGTCCAACCTAAACCTCCCTTGCTGCAGTTTAAACCCATTGCTTCTCGTTCTATCCTTAGAGGCTAAGGTGAACAAGTTTTCTCCCTCCTCCTTATGACACCCTTTTAGATACCTGAAAACTGCTATCATGTCCCCTCTCAGTCTTCTCTTTTCCAAACTAAACAAACCCAATTCTTTCAGCCTTCCTTCATAGGTCATGTTCTCAAGAGCTTTAATCATTCTTGTTGCTCTTCTCTGGACCCTCTCCAATTTCTCCACATCTTTCTTGAAATGCGGTGCCCAAAACTGGACACAATACTCCAGTTGAGTCCTAACCAGTGCAGAGTAGAGCGGAAGAATGACTTCTCGTGTCTTGCTCACAACACACCTCTTAATGCATCCCAGAATCACGTTTGCTTTTTTTGCAACAGCATCACGCTGTTGACGCATATTTAGCTGGTGGTCAACTATAACCCCTAGATCCCTTTCTGCCGTACTCCTTCCTAGACAGTCTCTTCCCATTCTGTATGTGTGAAACTGATTGTTCCTTCCTAAGTGGAGCACTTTGCATTTGTCTTTGTTAAACTTCATCCTGTTTACCTCAGACCATTTCTCCAATTTGTCCAAAGCATTTTGCAATCCCTCCCAGTTTGGTATCATCTGCAAACTTAATAAGCGTACTTTCTATGCCAATATCTAAGTCATTAATGAAGATTTTGAACAGAGACGGTCCCAAGACAGACCCCTATGGAACCCCACTTGTTATGCCTTTCCAGCAGGATTGGGAACCATTAATAACAACTCTCTGAGTATGGTTATCCAGCCAGCTATGCACCCACCTTATAGTAGCCCCATCTAAATTGTATTTGCCTAGTTTATCGATAAGAATATCATGCAAGACCGTATCAAATGCCTTACTAAAGTGTAGGTATACCACATCCACAGCTTCTCCCTTATCCACAAGGCTCGTTATCCTATCAAAGAAAGCTATCAGATTGGTTTGACATGATTTGTTCTTTAGAAATCCATGCTGGCTATTCCCTATCACCTTACCACCTTCCCAAGTGTTTGCAGATGATTTCCTTAATTACTTGCTCCATTATCTTCCCTGGCACAGAAGTTAAACTAACTGGTCTGTAGTTTCCTGGGTTGTTTTTATTTCCCTTTTTATAGATGGGCACTATATTTGCCCTTTTCCAGTCTTCTGGAAAAAGATATCTTCAGGGGCCTAAAGCAATAGTTAGGCACCTATGTGCCTTTGTGAATCTGGACCCTTTGGATTTCGGCCCTTCCCTGTTTAAGCACTTTTGAAAATCCCCCAAGGGGCCTCTCTGCATCTTTAGGCTCTGAAATACCTTTGAAAAGCTGACCCCTATCTCTGGGTGCGTCTGCTCCCTGTTCGCAATATGGAGACCACAGCACTGCCTACATCACAGGTGAGTTGTGAGGCTAAAGAAATTGTGTGAGGTGCTTACTCCTATGAAGTCCATAGAAGTACCTCAGAGAGAGAGAGAAATAGTGAGGTTCCTCAGCGATTTAAGGACTTTAGTCCCATATTCAAAAAGTTTTGGGGATTCCTGTCTTCCAAAGCAGACACTTCTGTTGAAGCATTAGCTTAATTGGAAACCCAATTTTCTAGTGAAAAAAGTTTTGATGGAAAATTTTCCACCATCCCTTGTTCAAAACAGCTGTCCCTGGAAACTTTGTCCCTGACTATGAAGCCGTACATTCTCCACCCCAAAGAGACAAAAACATTTATTTGTCTCATCTATGAGTCTCTTACATTGCAAGGATTCAATGCACCAGGGAACCTGTCTCAATGGAGGCATAAAAGAACTTAAATACTCAGACTCCTCAAGGCTTGGCTTCTTCAGAGTTGGTCAACACGCTATTCGTTCAGCTGCACGTAAGTTTTAAAGCACATGATTACATTAGATTAGAATATTTTTTAAAAAGTCAATATTTTTTCAACGCGTTATTGCTTTTTAACCAAGCACATCGGTGCATATCTTTAGCTTGGTCTTTTTTCTCCACTGCTTTGTACCTTTGTGTAATCATTTCCATGTGAGCAATGTGAGTGCTGACTGGGTATAGAAACACTCCTGCCAGTACAAGTGGGTAATTCTGATATGGAGGCATTTTGCATTCACCTTGCATCGATATAAATGACTACGCATGGTACAAGGGAGCAGGGAGTCAGCCGCTGGTGTGTTATTTCTCTCCCCTTACCATTTTGTTATAGTAAGGAATAATACAAAAAATTATAATTTATAGCTGGAATTTCCAGTGGAACCTAAGGGAGTTACACACCCAACTCCCCTGAACTTAGAGTTCTGTGCCTGAAAAAAAATGTAATCAGGATCTTGGCTGCCAAGTACAGTTTTAATGGGTCTCTATGAAAATGATAGATGGATAGATTAGATTAGATAGATGCAGTGTTTGTTGTAGCGATGTCAGTCCAAGGATATTAGACAGTCAAGGTGGGTGAGGTCATATTTTTTATTGGACCAACTTCTGTTGGCGAGAGAGACAAGCTTTTGAGCTTATGCAAAGCTCTTCTTGAGGTCTGGGAAATGTACTTAGGCTCTGTCTACGCTACGGACCTTACAGCAGCATAGCTGTGCCGCTACAGCTGTGCCGCTGTAAGTTCTCCCGTGTAGCTGCGCTTTGCCAACAGAAAAATGCTCTTCTGCTGGCAAAATAAAACCACCCTAGCAAGCGGCAGTAGCTTTGTTGGCAGGAGAGCGTCTCCCACCAACATAGGGCTGTCCACACTGGCGCTTTTGTCGGTAAAACTTTTGTCGGTCAGGCATGGATTTTTTTTCACACCCCTGACCGACAAAAGTTTTACTGACAAAAGTGCTAATGTAGACAAAGCCAGAGAGTGTCATAGATAAATACAAGGTGGAACATATTGTTTAGCATAAGTAGTTAACACATATTTCAAGGGACCATCCAAGGTGAAGTGGCCCATTAACACCCCTCCAGTCATAGGGAGGAAAGTAAGGGGGGTAGAAAAAAGCAGCTGTGGGGAGGGGGCTTAGTGGGGGTTACAGATTGTTGTAATAAGCCATAAATCCAGTGTCTGTGTTCAGTCCATGATTTTTAGTGTCTAGCAAAGTTATGAATTTAAGCTCCCAGGATTGTGTTTTGCAAGTGTTGTGCAGGTTTCCTTTGAGGATGAGGATTGATAGGTTAGACATAGAGTGATTGCTTTGTGAAAAGTGTTCACCCACAGATGTTGGGGTGGTTTTGGGTCTTTTATCATTTTTGTCTTGAGTTCATTAAATCACTAAATGCCCCATAGCAATCACTATGCTCCCAAATGAACTCTCAGAGGAAAATGATAGCGGGTGAGGCTGAAGCTCAGGATATGAATTCTAGTGAGGTGGGTGGGCTAAGTCTGCTGACCCAGGCTGGGAGACTCACTCCTGCTTGCTCCAAAATGCTGTGTAGACACACCCAATGTGGTCTGGCTGGTAACGGAGCCAGAGATATCAACCTCTGTAACCTGACCTGGGGAACAGAAAATAAAGCCTGGTCCACTCGGTGAGACAGAGCAAGCCTCTCCTCGTTTTACAGAACAGGGAGATCCAGGCTGACGTTCTCAAAATATGCCTCTTGCTTTAGATGCCTCCTGTTTTGGGAGTCCAAGTTATGACACATTGAGCCTGGCTTTCCCATTGAAGTCAATGGAAGCAGTGGGATGTTAGTGCCACTGCACATCAAGTACCAGATGTCTTACACTGAGCATCCACAAATGGAAGCACCGCTGAAAATTTGTTGTCAGAGATTATATATGTATGTATAGAAATTTCTTATATGATTCACGCAACTTAACCAGTTAATGAACCAACCTGATAGCTTTCTTTGACAGGGTAACAAGCCTTGTGGATAGAGGAGAAGTGGTAGATGTGGTATATCTTGATTTTAGTAAGGCTTTTGATACTGTCTCACGTGACCGTCTCATAAACAAACTAGGGAAATACAACCTAGATGGAGCCACTATAAGGTGGGGTGCATAACTGGTTGGAAAACCGTTCCCAGAGAGTAGTTATAGAGAGTACACTTATAAAGTTTGCGGATCATACCAAGCTGGGAGGGCTTGCAAATGCTTTGGAAGATAGGATTAAAATTCAAAATGATCTGGACAAACTGGAGAAATGGTCTGAAGTAAATAGGATGAAATTCAATAAGGACAAATGCAAAGTACTCCACTTAGGAAGGAACAATCAGTTGCACACATACAAAATGGGAAATGACTGCCTAGGAAGGAGTACTATGGAAAGGGATTTGCGAGTCATAGTGGATCACAAGCTAAATATGAGTCAACAGTGTAACACTGTTTCAAAAAAAGCAAACATATTTCTGGGATGTTTTAGCAGAAGTGTTATAAGCAAGACATGAGAAGTAATTCTTCCTCTCTACTTCCCGCTGATTAGGCCTCAGCTGCAGTATTCTGTCCAGTTCTGGGTTCCACATTTCAGGAAAAATGTGGACAAACTGGAGAAAGTCCAGAGAAGAGCAAGAAAAATGATTAACAGTCTAGAAAACATGACCTATGAGGGAAGATTGAAAAAATCAGGTTTCTTTAATCTGGAGAAGAGAAGACTAAGAGGGGACATGATAACAGTTTGCAAATACATAAAAGGCTGTTACAAAGAGGAGGGAGAAAAACTGTTCTCCTTAACCTCTGAGGATAGGGCAAGAAGCAATGAGCTTAAATTTGAGCAAGAGTGGTTTAGGCTGGACATTAGAAAAAACTTACTAACTGTCAGAGTGGTTAAGCACTGGAATAAATTGCCTAGGGAGGTTGTGGAATCTCCATCATTGGAGATTTTTAAGAGCAAGTTAGATAAACACCTGTCAGGGATGGTCTAGATCAGGGGTCGGCAACCTTTCAGAAGTGGTGTGCTGAGTCTTCATTTATTCACTCTAATTTAAGGTTTCGTGTGCCAGTAATACGTTTTAACGTTTTTAGAAGGTCTCTTTCTATAAGTCTATAATATATAACTAAACTATTGTTGTATGTAAAGTAAATAAGGTTTTTAAAATGTTTAAGAAGCTTCATTTAAAATTAAATTAAAATGCAGAGCCCCCCGGACCAGTGGCCAGGACCCGAGCAGTGTGAGTGCCACTCAAAATCAGCTCACGTGTCACCTTCGGCACGCGTGTCATAGATTGCCTACCCCTGATCTAGATAATACTTAGTCCTGCCATGAGTGCAGGGGACTGGACTAGATGACCTCTCGGGGTCCCTTCCAGTCCTATGATTCTATGATTTTATTATCTCCACAGATAGCAAACAACTGTAGGACATGGCTAGCAGGAACCACACAGTTCTGACACAGTTCTTCTTTGTCGCTTTCTCCAACAGCCTGGAACTCCGAATTTCAGTTTTTTTTCTGGTGCTGCTGTTGTACCTCATCACCATGGTGGGAAACATACTCTTCATCACGATCACGGTGGTAGACCCTGCCCTTCAGTCCCCCATGTATTTCTTCCTTCGGAACTTGTCCTTTCTGGAAATCGGTTATACCTCGGCCACTATCCCCAAGATGCTGGTGAACTTCCTCTCAGATGACAAGAGCATTTCCTTCCTGGGCTGTGCCACATAGATGTATTTTTTCTCCTTCTTGGGGATCACGGAGTGTTGCCTGCTGGCTGCCATGGCGTATGACCGTTACATGGCCATATGTCACCCTCTGCGCTACACAGCCAAGATGAGCAGAGGTGTGTGTCTCCAGCTCTCAACTGTGTCCTGGCTCATCGGGGTGCTGGTGGGAGTCGGGCAGACAACTTTCATGTTCACTCTGCCCTACTGTGGGCCTAATAAGATCAACCGCTTCTTCTGTGACCTGCCCCCACTGTTGAAGCTGGCCTGCACGGAGACCTACAGGAATGAAATAGCTGTTTTCACCATCACTGTCCCCTTCGTCATGGTCCCCTTCCTGCTCATCCTTGTATCCTACATCTGTATCCTCCACGCTATCCTCAGTATTCCGTCAGCCGTGGGCAGGAGCAAAACTTTCTCCACCTGCTCCTCCCACCTCATCATGGTTACCTTCTTTTTCAGGTCCGGCATCGTGACATATCTGAGGCCCAAATCCAGCTACTCACTCAACACTGACAAACTGCTTTCCCTGTTCTACTCAGTGGTGTCTCCAATGCTGAACCCTTTGATCTACAGCCTGAGGAATAAGGAGGTAAAGGAAGCCCTGAGAAGGGTGATGGCCAGAAAAATATTTATTTGAAAACTGGGGAGGGGAAATGTATTATTTTAATATTCTTGTGATGGATTTGGAGTTGCCTGTTGTAGCCCGATCTATGAATTGTATATTGATTACTTAAGAATTCCCAGTTATCACTCTGAGGTACTGAAGGTTCTTTTCCCAAGATCAGGCCCAGTATTATTAAAATTACTGTTCAGTTGGGAACCGCAATGTGCATGGATGCAACACTCACACTTTAGGAAACCTTCTGTCTTTGTAATAGTTTATTACTACATTCAGCAAAGTCACAAACACTCTAACCCCGCAAGGTAGACCGAGATAATACAGACTGTACATCTGAACATCCATATACTCCCACCATCCCTTGCAGAACCACCGGAAATGTTAACCATTATCTTCGGCATCACCATCACCTTCCTCATCATCACCAGTGACCATCATCCTGGTGCCTCCCAAGGGCTACATCTCTTTCCCCCTGCACACAGGCTGGGATACAACTTTTATAATATGTTACATCAGGGGTAGTCAATAGGTGGACTGAGGGCCAAATCCGTACCGCCAGACGTTTTTGAATGGACCACAAAATCTTTTTAATTACTTGTTGTTATTATTGTTACTGTGGTGTGAAAAATGTTTCTCTGGAGTCTGGACCTTGACTATACCTTGACTAAGAAATGTGGACCTTGACAAAAAATAATTAACAACCCCAGTTTTACAGGGTACAGGCCTGTAGGTTCCTTGCATTACTGCTGAATAAAATAAATGCTAAAGCAAGCTCTATTGGCTAACCTGTAGCAATCTGTGAATACTGTATGATGTTTCTCTGAATATTGTAAAGATGTTTTTGTATGCACATATTGGGTTAATTCAACAGCTGGGTGTTCAGGAAATGATCCAGGAAGATGGACAATAGCTCAGAGAAGAGCTCCTCTGCAAACAGCAAAGAAAATTAACTGTGACATGCTACCTCTGCCCACCCATGGCAGGCCTGCTAGCCCAGCTTTCGCAGGACTACATCCGCCTGAATAGAGGAGAGCCTGACTAGAGGAGAGCCTGGTTCGCTGTGATGTTTTAGAGGATGCAATTGCCTCCTGACCTCCAGTTCTTCGAGGAAGTATAGCCTGCCTTGTCTCTTGCTGTGCTGTGTTCCTACTGTTAAGATTAAACAACACTGTTTTAAGAAGGCTGTTTTGGGTCACTGTTATCACCGGAGGTCACGGATCCCCAAGTGGACATGCTGAGTAATGCTGGATGATTTTAAATTTGGTTTAGAAAGAGCTCAGCAGACCCTGGCTTGCCAGACCTCAGGCACTGATTGTCAAATTTCTCAGATTTACTGTAAAAGAAAAATAATAATGCGGCCAGCTCTTGGGGGAGGAGGGGAGAGAGCACCTTTGGGGGGGTGCCACAAAATGAGATAATGATTTTTCAAGGTTTTGCAAAAGATGTGGTTGAACAGAGATCAGCTTTCAGAAGAGCAAAGGAATCTGCCAAGCAGCGAGGGCTCAAATATTTGATAAAGTTTCAAGTCAGGATGGGTGAGGAACTGCATCAGTCTCAAAAGCCACAAGACTCTGAACATTTTCTAACTCGCCTACAATGAATCGAGTCCCTGTTCTGTTCTAAACCACGTTTACTTGGCTTCCATTGATGATATCGCAATCTTCAGAAATTCCTGGGAAGGTCATAAGGACTGCAGAGGAATTGTGCTGAAGAGACTCAAAGGGTTTGTCCACTGCAAAGAAAAACCCGTGGCTGGCCCATGTCAGGTGACTCAGGCTCGCAGAGTGCAGCTTGTGGGGCTGTTTAATTGCAGTGTAGACTTCTGGGCTCGGGCTGGAGCCCAAGCTCTGGGACCCTCCAATCTTGCAGGGTCCTAGAGCCTGCATTCCAGCCTGAGCCTGGAAGTCTACACTGCAATTAAACAGCCCCAGAAGCCCAAGTCAGTTGGCATGGGCCAGCCATGGGTGTCTAATTGCTGTATAGACATACCCAAAGATGCAGGTCTCACATTAAAAGTGTCAAAGTGCAAGATGGGGCGGCCAAAGTCCCTTATCTAGGCCATTGGCAGGAGGGGGCCAGATTTGCCAGAATCCCTTAAAAGTGGATTCCATTGTTAACTGGCCTGTATCCTGAACCAAAAAGCAAATTCACTCTTTTAGGCCAGGTCTACACTACCCCCCTAATTCGAACTAAGGTACGCAACTTCAGCTACGTGAATAACGTAGCTGAAGTTCGAAGTACCTTAGTTCGAATTAGTTCGAACTTACCTTGGTCCACACGCGGCAGGCAGGCTCCCCCGTCGACTCCGCGGTACTCCTCTCGGCGAGCTGGAGTACCGCAGTCGACGGCGAGCACTTCCGGGTTCGACTTATCGCGTCCAGACTAGACGCGATAAGTCGAACCCAGAAGTTCGATTTCCAGCCGTCGAACTAGCGGGTAAGTGTAGCCAAGGCCTTAGAGGCTTGCTGAGTTATTACCAAAGACTCATGGAAGTTTTCAGCAACCAGGGGCGGCTCTATGTTTTTTGCCGCCCCAAGCACGGTAGTGAGGCGGCCTTCGGTGGCACGCCTGCGGGCGGTCTGCTGGTCACGCGGATTCAGTGGAATTTCTGCAGGTGATCTGCCGGTCCCGTGCCTTCTGCGTACCCGCTGGTGCCTGGAGCCACCCCGTCAGCAACGTTGCAACTGCGATGACAAAAAGTCCTCTGCAAAAAGACACAGCCTGCCAAGGTGGCTTTGACTACAGCCTACTGCACAGGAAGTTTCGAGTCCTAACAGACCATTCTCCACTGGCAGGGCTTCACAGAACATAAGTTACCAGCTCCAGACTGCAACACTGTCCATACACATTCATGAGTATGATATGGAAACTGCACACATGAAGGGCAAGGAAAATGTGTGATAGAAGCACTGTCCAGGCAAGAGGGTTCTGAGTCAATGCATGTGGATTAGTCAATGGCTAACCTTAATGCCTCAGTGAGAGTGGGGGAGGTGTGACCCAGGAATCCCACGGTGCCAAGCAGCAGAGGGCATAGGGGTTGCCTAGGGTTTTATGGGATGCCCCGCAGTTGGATATCTGCATAACTCTTTACGGAATAGTAGCATGTGAGGTCTCTACCAAGAGCCGGCAGCCCACTACGCATCCTAATCAGTATGAAGTGTGGGTGTGGATAATATTAAAGGAGTTGTGTGTCCATACTCAAAACAATGTCCTTAAGGTCTTGGCGTTAAGGTAGATCACATGGGTCGGAAGTGTTCGTTCCAGGCAGGGGGTAACTGTGACCTTAAGAGCCCCTTAGTCAGCAAAGGGCCCTCTAGACTGTAACTGACAGCAGGCCTGACACACACTCACTACACCCAACACACTGTTCTCATCATGTGTATCTAAGGGGTGTCACATTAGGTATCGTATGCAAAATGGTGACACTGATCCCAAAAATCATTGTGTTGTGTGTGTACGGGTTGTGTATAGCGAGTTATGTATATGTGCAGGAAATATGTTCTTAAAATGGGGTTTGGAGGCCGTGCATAATCCAAGTCTGCCCTAGACAAAGGAATATGGATTTACCTGTCTGATCAGCTTAATTACAGGGAGAGGACAATGAAAGGATATTTACATATAAGGTAAGCAAAGCAATCAAGCCAATAAGTTACAGAGGAAACAATGTAGTGAGCACACTGAGGGTCTGAATCTACACCGAAAGGAAATCTTTCTAGCTTGTGAGATAGACAATGGACTTTGGAAACTACAAGTGGGAGCAAAAAGCCATTCTAGTTTTCCCTCACTTAGGGGACAAAGGTAACAGCACCCTCTGATTCTGTGACAGTTGGATCCCTGGCCTGGAGGGCTAAAGATGCTGGTAACTTGATGTGAGTGAGAAAACTGCTTATTCAGATTTAAGTTTTAGTCACTAGAAAGCATGATTTGGTTTGGTTTGTAACCAGACCTGTATCTTTTTCTCTTGCTTAGTATCATTTACATTTCTGTTCTTTGTTAATAAACTTATTCTTAGTTTTACTATGAACCAATTCAGTGCTGTGATATTGAAGTGAAGTTTGTGTCTTTAGCTAAACTAACAGGCTGGTGTGTGCGCTGCCTCTTTGGAATCAGTGAACTCAATAATTTCTGAGTGTGCAGTGACAGGGACTGGACACTGCAGGGATATGTCTTTGGGGAACTCAGGAACTGGAGTTCGCTGATGGCTACCTGCAAGGCAAGGTTTAGACTGGCAGAATCTTGAGGAGTTTGCTGTGAAGCTGGCAGACGGGTGTGGGAGGGAGCAACACACAGTCTAATCTCCAGCAAAGCTCACTCTTGCTAAAGCAGAGGGGTGACAGAGTGGCTTAGGGTTCTGGGTTCCCTGAGCAGAGCATCACAGTAACAGACCCTTATCTCCCTATCTGGCCCGGTGTGCACTTTGTATTGTACCCTCTCGGTGTATTGCATACTGAGCCAGATGCAAATTGAGGGATTGCAAAATCTACAAAGGAAATCTGCAGGGTGAAACAAAGAGTGGAGGGGTGTCCTGTTTGTGAATAGGATCAAAGGATTAGTCTGGTGTGTCAGGGAATGAGAAGAAACTCACTGAGTCCTTCACCTGGGAGAAAAACTGACCACACATTTGTTTCATGAAAGCAGGATCACAGCCAGCCTGACTGTAAAGTGCTGCAAGGATCGGGGGTGAGAAATATTCTACAAGACACAAGTTTATCTTGGGAATTAAGTCTAGACTCTAGAATACGTGTTATGATTTTGTTATATATATAAAACCCTTTGTTTCCAAAACTTCTACTTGCTGCTATTTGGATCTCTGTGCTTTGTTCAATTAACATCTACTCGTTTAAACTATAAATGTATCTAAGTGCTGTGTGTTAAGCGGAGCGGTGCTCTGAGGTGGAGCTGGTAACCTGGGCTGCACTGATCCTTTGGGAGCAGCCAATCTGTGACTACTGTGAGTGTCCAGTGGACCAGGGGCTGGATGCTCCAGGGAGTTGCTTGGAGGGCTTGGGGATTGGAGAGTGTCTATCACTACCTGCAGAGTGACAACAGGGCCTGCATAGGCCTAGGGGGAGTGCATGAGTTGTCTTTGATCAGTGGAGATGGGGCATTGACCCCCGGCAGATACAGTCTAGGTCTCTGCATGCAAAGGGCAGGTGGGAACGAGGGGCTTCACAGCCCTGGGACCCCCGGGAAGCATCACAATCTGTTTATCAAATGAATTGGGGAAAATCTGAACCATTGGAAATCTCCTGGCTGTCATGGAGTGGGGCTTTGTCACAATGGAATTGCCGTAGGCAAACTGGCACAACAGGGGTAAAAGTCCCCAGAAACATTAACAAACTAGTGAAGATAAACTGAGATCCTGCACTCTCTCAGATAACTAGCAATAGCAGTTGGTGGCATCCTCTCTCCCAGAGACTGTGGGGAAGGGTTAGCACAGTCAAATGAAGAGGTGGCCAAGGCTCTGCTGTATTTGAAGTGGCCTACCTGTACAGGTCCCACATGCTTAGAGCCTTTCCGATTGGGATTTGAGACCTACAAAATTATTATTTTCTCCTGTCACACATCAGGCTGGTTCCAGCACACTAACATCCTTATACCCACATGGGTGGAAACTGACTAGGTATTACCCCATCCAGTTCCCCCTGTGGGTATGCTCGGTTGTTCTTTTTGTCTTATGGAGAAAAATAAGGTGCCTACAGTGGTAGCTGCACGAAGGATCTGGGCTATCCTAGCTAAGAGGTACCAATTTCATCCTCGCCATCATGCAAAAGCACCTCTCTGGGGTAACCCAGACTTGAAAATTGAGGGGAAAAACCAAAACTACAATTTGGAAGAAGTGGCTGAGTATGGGCATCGTATGGATTTCCCAGTTTGTCATGGATGAGGGTTTTGTCTTTTTTTCTAACACTAAAGCAATGATATGACCTGCCAACCTGAGCAGAGTGACAGTAGGGAGAGTTTGAGTTGTAAGTTATGTATCAATTTTGTCTGGATGCCCTAGGACTGCAGAGGCCCCAGAGCTACAGGGATCATCAGAAATACTTCATATACTCCCCAGACCCATGTCAACTATGCGTGCCTTACTAATGAAGAGGACCTCCATTGGTCTGGAGCTCTTTGTGAAAGCAGGGGAAGGGGAGTTATCACAGTCCTCAGAAGAATCCTAATGGCGGAGCATGTTATGGAGTGTTAAAAATTATCCTGTGGATCTCCGGCTATGCCTGAAACAGCAAAACATTCTATTCAAAATCTGTCGGACGCCACAGAGGTTGTGCCAGATGGGGGCCTTGACTCTGGTGTGTGTTGGCGCTTTAATACAGAAAAAGGAACCCTGATGCATATGCTATGGGACTGTCCAGCAGTCAGGCAGCTGTGGGAAGAGGTGGACATGAGTGAAAATAGTGCTTTGCTTCAGCAACCAAACCTCAGCTGAAATTATATCCTGCTGTCAGAGTTCAGGGCAGCTGCACCTGTATTTCCCCTCCATAGTCCACCAAAGGCACACTCTTTTAGGATCCCGGCTCTCAGCTGTCACCTCTCTCTTGGGCAGACCCTCCCCTGATATGAAACTACCTATGGCACTGAAATTAAATGTAGACTATAATTTGGCATTTGAGAAGTGAAAGGGATGGTAGCCCTAAGGGAAAAGATAACAGCTTGGCTCTTTGCGTTAAATAGCTGTCTGCAAGCCTCAAACTGCTGAATGAGTTTAAGGGTAGGGAAGGCTGTGCCTCCCCAAACAGCCTGGCCCTGCCCCCATCTGACCCCCACTCACTTTCTGCCCCCCGACTGTCCCCCTCAGAATCCCCGACCCATCCCGCTCCTTGTCCCCTGACCTCCCCCCCGAGATCCGCCCCAACCACCACCCACGAAGCCTCCCCTGCTCCCTGTCCCCTGACTGCCCCGACCCCTATCCACCCCCCCCACCGAGTCCTGACTGACCACCGGAACGCCCACGATCCAACCCCCCATTCCCCATCCCCTGACCGCCCCCCAAGAACCTCTGCCCCCTCCCTGTCTGCTGACTGTCCCTGGGACTCCCCACCGCTTATCCAACCCCCCGGCCCAGGCCCCTTACCATGCCGCTTACCCCCACCTCCCGGAGCCTCAGCACGCTGCGTCCAGGAGCGGCCCTGGACAGCGCTGCAGCGGTGTGGCTCCAGCGGGACCTGAGCTCCCGCCGCTCAGACGCAGCTCGCAGCACCGCCCCCTTACCACGTGGCTCTAGGCGGGAGGAGCTCAAGCCCCGCCTGAGCCATGCCGCTTTAGCGCTGTCCAGGGCCGCTCCTGGACACGGTGCGCTGAGGCACCGGGGGAAGGCGGAGACGGGGGGGGAGCCTCCAATATTCTCATGGGGGCCCCTGTGGGGCCCAGGGCCTGGGGCAAATTGCCCCACTTGTCCCCCCCCCACCCCCCCGGGTGGCCCTGGTCCTGACAGGGATCAGTTTGTGGAAACGTTTGTCTTTTGAAAAAAGTCACAAGATTTAGCACACTAAAAGCTCATCCCTTTTTAAATGTACTAGTCTTCGAATGCTTTTTTAAAATCAGATAGATAGATAGCTGTTGAATTGCTGGAAGAACAAACTTGAAAGCACAATTGCTCATGTAACTCGCATGAAAATTGAAACAATATTTCACCCACAGAATTTCAATCCAAAAGGTACTATTAAGATCATTTAGGGTCTGTCTACGCTTTGAGCACTGTAATGGAGACATTTACAACAGCAATAGAAGGGGGTTTCCATCACTGTAGTAAATCTACCTCTCTGAGAGGCAGCAATTGGTCAACAGAACAATTCTTCCATTGACCTAGCTGTGTCTATAGCAGGGGCTAAATCAACCTAACTATGTCACACAGGGTATGAAATTTTTCATAGCCCTGAGCAAGGTAGGTGGTCTTTAAAATCCCCCTAGATGACTATCTGCATCTTTAGGCACCTAAATACCTTTGTAAATATGACCTTACTCTCCTAAGACACTAGGCGCTTTTGAAAATGTTACCCTCCATCTAATCACTGCAGACAAATTCTTCACAGATTCTCCAGAAACAATCAGTTTCCCTTTGCACTATGGCATTAAGCTCTTAAAGAGTTTGCACAGGAGAGCAGAAGATTGTTTATGTCCTACCGCTAGAAGGAAAACTCTCTCTCCAGCCTTTGCTGGCAATCATGACTTCAAGTCCTTGTACGGGGGGGAGGGATAGCTCAGTGGTTTGACCAGTGGCCTGCTAAACCCAGGGTTGTGAGTTCAATCCTTGCAGAAGCCACTTAGGGATCTGGGGCAAAATCAGTACTTGGTTCTGCTAGTGAAGGGAGGGGGCTGGACTTGATGACCTTTCAAGGTCCCTTCAAGTTCTAGGAGATAGGATATCTCCATTTTTTTTTTACAGTGTAAAGAAGAGTTTTGAAATCTTCTCTAGAACCTCAGGAGAGCTGATGACCCATAAAGACCAAATGGCTTGTCCCTGTGGGCTGTCAGACAAACAGCTAACAACATTTCTCATCTGCATTCTCCAAATTTCCAATGGGAGTTTGGAGTAAGATTTTCAAAATCTCCTAAGGGAGTTAGGAGCACAAGTCCCATTGAAAGTTCCCTTAGCACTGGGGGTGCTGGATTGACACAGCCTTACGTTTCTGAATCTTCCACCCACAGAGCACTGACTTAAGGGGGAGCTGATTTCAGAATATGTCTCCTCTGTAGGGTATAAGCATCATGGGTTAAATCCATCCCTGATGTCTCTGCACTTAACTGTTACACCAGGGGTAAATTGGCCCACTAATCTTTCCTAAAATCTCACTGCAATTTATTAGCCATACTTGTAAATCTAGAATGTAACATTTGTGTTAATTAATACCCAATGGGCCACTACATAATTTTAAAGAATCTACCAGCACAGGGATATATTAGCAGAGAGAAAGTCTTATGTGGCAGGGGAGAGTTATTGTGTTTCATTTATGCATCAGTTCTTTGAACCCCAGAAGTCCTGTTTATCAAGAACCGGCTAGACCAGGGCTTTGGGAATGGTCAACGGGACTTTTTGGGTGCTATTTTCTAAATTGCTGAAGTGGCTTATGGGCACAAGTCACAATGAAAGTGAGTGGGAATTGTGATCACAAGTCACTTAATAAAGCCACCCATCGCCTCCAAATGCCAGTGTGAATCTCAGTGAAATTGACACTGGCTGAAAGTTCCTACCAGTTGTTCCACAATTTGATAGCCTTAGCCTGTGTCCTAGTGGACAGCTCCTTAATTCCCCAGAACATTGTGGTAGCAGCTACAGTCTGAGAACCTTAACATTCCACCTCCACCCCTTGCCTATCTCCAGCCTACACAAGACTTCCTGTCCTGCTGGACGATCTGCGATTAAATGACAGGCTGTCAAGGCTGCTTCCCCACTTTGAACTTTAGGGTACAAATGTAGGGGCCTGCATGAAGACTTCTAAGCTTAACTACCAGCTTAGATCTGGTCCGCTGCCACCATTCCCAAAGCTAATTCCCTTCCCTGGAAAGCCTTGAGAAACCTTTCACCAATTCCCTGGTGAATACAGATCCAAACCCCTTGGATTTTAAAACCAGGAGAAATTAACCATCCCCCTCCTTTCCCCCACCAACTCCTGGTGAATAGAGATCCAACCCCCTTGGATCTAAAAACAAGGAAAAATCAATCAGGTTCTTAAAAAGAAGGCTTTTAATTAAAGAAAAAGGTAAAAATCATCTCTGTAAAATCAGTATGGAAAATAACTTTACAGGGTAATCAAACTTAAAGAGCTCAGAGGACCTCCCTCTAGCCTCAGGTTCGAAGTACAGCAAACAAAGATAAACACTCTAGTAAAAGGTACATTTACAAGTTGAGAAAACAAAGTAAAACTAAGATGCCTTGCCTGGCTTTTTACTTACAAGTTTGAAATTGGAGAGACTTGTTTAGAAAGATGGGGAGAACCTGGATTGATGTCCGGCCCCTCTCAGTCCCAAGAGCGAACAACCCCTTAAAACAAAGAGCACAAACAAAAGCCTTCCCCCCCCCCCACCAAGATTTGAAAGTATCTTGTCCCCTTATTGGTCCTTTGGGTCAGGTGTCAGCCAGGTTACCCGAGCTTCTTAACCCTTTACAGGTAAAAGGATTTTGGGGTCTCTGGCCAGGAGGGATTTTATCGTACTGTACACAGGAGAGCTGTTACCCTTCCCTTTATAGTTATGACATGGGCCTACTGTAAAACAGACATATCCTTTGTGAAGAATAGGTGGGATTTTAAGGCTCCAGGACTGTACATGACAGAACAATCTCTGAAGCCTCTTGTATCTATGGGACATGCTGAGCTTTCAGAGAAATCGGGGACCGAAAGGAACACACAAGAGAGAGCTTGGTTGCATAGCAGCATTTTAAGGGATAGTGTTGTGACATAAATGCCTCTAAGGGCTTCACGGTCTATCCCTGTCCTACCTCCCATCTCCCCAGCACTACTGAGATAGCAGTCTCTCACACAGATCAGTCAGTGATGCTAATGTCCTTTGCATATGTCTTAAATTTTTGAACAGGCACCTCTGTGCTTTCGCCTATGATTCCTCTACGTGAGAAGAGCTCTCTGCAAAGCCACTTTATTGTCCTCCTTAAAATTCTCTTTGCTGTGATGCCTGCAAAATGCCTCATGATGGAAAATGGGCTTTTTTCCCATGGAAATTTTTGACACAAACAAAACAAATAAAAGCATTTTCATCATTTTTTCCCATTGAAAATTTCAATCCTTTGGCATAAAATAAAATAAATCAAAAGCAAACATTTTGTCCAACAAATTGAAATATTTTGATTCTGAAATGCTGCCTGGTGCTTTATGGGTGTTGTAGTTTTTGTGCTTCAAGCCCACATTCTCCTGTATGGGCTGGAAACCACTCTCTCCCCTCAGAGTGAGAGGAGGTGGTTGCATCATGGGAGATGTAGTCGAGCAGGGGACCCCAGGCCATAGTGAAGAATGGAGACATGAGGAACTGAAATACAGCTGCTATGGGGCACCGCAGAAGGCTCTCTGAACCAAATTATTTAAATGTTGGGGTATTTGGTTTTTCAACAAAAAAATGAAATTTCCATGAAAAGCAGACACTTAAAAAAATAAATAAATAAAAAGATTTTCTCAAAAATCAATAGGGTTCTGCCTATCAAGATCTCAAACATTCCCTGAAATTTTGTAATTGATCAGAGATGATTTTGAAAAGATACAGATAGAGAAATCACACCAAAATAAGCACAGGGCCCTGCTTTGCCAATGAAAGGTGGCTCCGCAGGAATTAAACCTAGGCTATTCAATACCACAGCACAGCATTTTAACACTCTGGGTCATGGACAGTCTTCAGGTGGTGTGTTTGTACAGCACCTAGCACAACAGGTCCTGGTCCATGACTGGGCTCCCAGGTGCTATGATAACTCTATGAAGAAGAAGTCGAATGAAGCAACCCCCACTATCTGCCCAATAATTGAGCCTGGGTTACCACAGAAAAGGTGAAAAGAATGAATTAGATTCGCTGCAGAGTCATGCTACCATTCTATGGCAGGAGATGTAGAATGTTACAGAGCAAACACAAACACATTCTTAAAGACTTTACTTTTGTTCTTTCTTGGTTTGCTATTCCCCCTCTCCTACCCCTTAAAATAAAAGGTTGCCTAGCACGGATTGCACTTGGGATGTGTAGCACCATATCCCCGCACTGTTACATTTTAGGGCAGGGAGAATTCTCTGGCCTGTCCATCACCTAGCACAATGGGCTCCTGGTCCATGAATAGAGTTTCTAGGTCCTACTGTAATAAAAGTAATAAGAAACAAAGGAGCAGCTCCATTAGATGCCCCTGAGCCTGTGTCACCACAGAAAATGGGGAAGAATTAATTAGATTCACTGGTGCTTAGAATTTATTTGTGGAAAGATTTTAGGTGTTTTTATTTCCATTTCCATCCATAAACACCAGCAGCCTTTATTAGTTAAACAGAGGGAGCAAAATAGTCAGAAACATGACTCAGACCTGGGATTTGCAAAGAAGCCTAAGGGAATAAGGTCGAATAGGATTTGGAATCATAACTCCATTTGGTTAGGGGAACCTCATTCCCATTGAATGGGATTTGGGTGCCTAACACCCTTTGGCATATCCCACCCAAAATGACTTGCCCAAATTCACACGCCGACTCTGTGGGAGTTGTGAAAAGATCTCAGCGCTCTACAGTGCAAGGTGGCATCAGCAATGATACTGGACGGTAGCCCATTTTTTTCTCCCCAACATTCTCCTCAAGGCCGCCTGCACCTCCTTGTTCCTCAGGCTGTAGATAACGGGGTTCAGCATGAGTGTGAGGACAATGTACAACAGGCCAAATAGTCTGTCGCTGCCCGCTCCGTAACTCGACTTGGGTCGGAAATTGATAACACTTGCGGATCCATAGAATACAGTCATCACCACGAGGTGTGAGGAGCAGGTGGAGAAGGCTTTGCGCCTGCCCTCAGCAGAAGACATCCTGAGGATGATATAGGCATAAGACACGAGGATCAGCAGGCCGGGGGCCATGACTACCAACACAACCACCACAAATATTTCCACCTTGTTCAGGTAGATGTCGGCGCAGGCCAGCTTCAGAAGAGGGGGGATGTCTCACAAGAAGTGGTGAATCTCAAACCACTAACATCTGGGTCAGAGGAACAATGGATCAGAGGAGACTTAAGTGTATAAAATAATTAATGGTCTAGAGGTGGTAGATTAGGCTCTTCTGTTCTCCCTGTCTCATAACACGAGAACAAGGGGACTGTGACCCAGGAAGCCCCTTGGTGCCAAGTGGCAGAGAAAAAACGGGTGGGGGATCCATTGGGTTGGATATCTGCATAATACCAAAGGGTGACATGTGAGATTACCAAGAGCCAGCTGCCCACTGGTCATCATAATCACTGCAAAATGTATGAACGGATAATATTTAAGGAGTTATGTATCTATACTGGGCATAGAAAAACACTAAATCCTTCACTTGGGAGGCAACTGACAGAGTATTTGCTTCAGGAAAGGAGGGTCACAGCCAAGTCTAGTTGTAGTGCTCTGCAAGCATTTTGGGGTGAGCAATATTCTGCTAGATGTGAGAGTCTCCTGTTAATCAAATCTGGGCTCTAGAACACAGGGTATGATTTTGTTTTATATGTAACCATTTGTTCCCGATACTTCTACTTGCTGATACTTGACTCTCTGTGGTTCGGTAAATAAACTTACACTTGTTTGACTGTCAGGGCCGGCTCTAACTTTTTTGCTGCCCCAAGCAACAAAAAAAAAGCGCCGCCCCCGAGCCCTCCCCCCGCCGAGCGCCGCGCCGCCAGAACCCACCCCGAGCGCCGCGCCGCCGGAGCCCCCCCCCGCCGCGCCCCGAGCCGTGCCGCCGGAGTGCCCCCCCCACGGAATGCCACGCCGCGCTGCCCCCCGCCACCCCAAGATTGGCTGCCCCTTACCAGGTGCTGCCCCAAGCATGTGCTTGGTTGCCTGGTGCCTGGAGCCGGCCCTGTTGACTGTAAACATATCTTAGTGCTGTGTGTCAAGCAGAGCCGTGATCTGAGGTGTACCTGGCTCGGATGTTGGAGTGAGCCTGTCGCTAACCTGTACAGTAACAGTGGGGCCTCTGTAGGCCTAGAAGGGCGTGCTTGTCTCGCCCATGGCCAGTGGATTTGGGGAGCTGACCCCCAGCAAGCACAGACTTGGCTTCCCCACGCTAAGGGAAGGTGGCAGTAGGCGTTGCACAATCCTGGGCACCACGAGAAACATCACAGGGACATACAATAAAATTAAAAGATGGCAAATTCTGAACCAATAAATACCTTTTTCCAAGATGTGTAATTAGACTAAAAGAAGAACAGGAGTACTTGTGGCACCTTAGAGACTAACAAATTTATTAGAGCATAAGCTTTCGTGGACTATAGCCCACTTCTTCGGATGCATATAGAATGGAACATATAATGAGGAGATATATATACACACATACAGAGAGCATAAACAGGTGGGAGTTGTCTTACCAACTCTGAGAGGCCAATTAATTAAGAGAAAAAAAAAACTTTTGAAGTGATAATCAAGCTAGCCGAGTACAGACTAACACGGCTGTTACTCTGAAACTTGTAATTAGACTGTAGTCATCAAAGCGGGACTGGACATTTGTATGGCTAACAAGAATAACCAGAGTTATCATAGGTAATTATGATAATCCCTATTACTCTAAGCAGCAGGTTGTTTTTGCTCTAGGGACCAGACAGAGACACAAACACTCAGCACTCTCAGCTATTTTGCTGCAAAAACAAGACAACCCTGAATAGATGCTGAGGGCATTAAGGTTCAAACCTCCCCAAAGAAAATGTGTATCCCCATGCCGAGTAGAGACTGTGTATTGTTACCCCTTTTTGACCCAAGTGGTTAGTCCAAGTTTGGAGCCGTGGGGATGTCCCAGTTGGAAGTAGAAATTG
This sequence comes from Trachemys scripta elegans, assembly GCF_013100865.1. Classification (NCBI taxonomy): domain Eukaryota; kingdom Metazoa; phylum Chordata; order Testudines; family Emydidae; genus Trachemys; species Trachemys scripta. Next base: position 3,101,051 of record NC_048311.1, on the reverse strand, counting down.
ATGGAGTCTGGTATTTTCTTTGATCCAATCTCGTTAATTGACAAGGAATGTACAAAGTCCGACTTCTCTGAATGCATGAGGAACCAAGAACATAAGGAGCAGCTTCTTTCCTTACCGCCCCAAGTCTCGTTAGCCACCTCATTTGACCCAAATGCTCACTTTTTCTAGGTTTGCACTGGGCTACTGCTTGGCTTCCTTGCTTTTTCCCCTCAGGCTCTCTCTCTCTGTTCTGTGTGTTCTCTCTTCTCTCTCTTCTAACACACACACACCCATGCTCAGCAAAACCCTTCTGCCCACTCAGTCCAAATTCCTGGGCAGGTTCACACACCTCTTTGTCTTAGGCGGGGGAGGGGGCTTCTGATTAATTCATCCTGACAGTTATGTGAATAGAAGGGGTGTTCATATATCAGTTAGAATGAGTATTTTAACTCAACCATAACAAGTTTTCATCCAGCTCATAACGACATGCCTCACCTCAGTGGAGGCTCAGTCTAGTCACCAAGGCTTGGCCCCACCCTATAATGTCCACACAGCTATTTTTAGCATGCTAGCACAAGCCCTGCTAGCATGAGTCTGCCTACCCAGGCTGGGAGGCTCACCTTCAGTTGCCGTGTAGACGTACCCTCAGTGGCTCAACTACTGTCATGCCTTCAATTACTTCCTGTGTATTAATTTGTATCAGAGGCGTAAGGATTAAAGTACTATTCAATGGGTAGAATTTTCATAAGTGCCAAAGTGACTTCAGAGTCTGCGTTCCCCTTTCAGAAGGACCTAAGGCCGGGGGTATCTGTGTCTCACTGAAAGTCAATGAGATTTATGCTTTTAAGTCAGCTAGACACTTTTGGAAACTTTACCAATGTGCTTCAGGATGAAAGATGCTGACACTTTTCATATATGTCATGCGTAGCATTTCCTCCATGCCTACCTGCTGTTTTTTTACTTGACATTGATTTTGTTGTTGTTATTGCTACAGCAAAGAGGTTGCGTCAACAGAAATCATTCACATTGTTTATTTTATTTTGATAGCCATTAATCTGTTTTGGGTCTGACGCACTGGGTCTTAGGGAATGTGTACACTGCAATGTAAGCCTAAACTCAGACTCAGGCTTGAGGATTTCAATCTGACAAACGCACATTCAACCACCATTCTATACCTGCTGGAGAATATAATTAAACCTTCTTTTGCCATGGCCTCATGTGATCAGGATACTGTTTTATAAGCCCAGGCAAAAGGGGTACATTGGATCCCCTAGAATAACCATGGGAACAGTAATTCCATTTATGACATTGTCATTTGGAATAGTGTTCCGGCCTGTCCATGAAAGTAGATGCCTGACTGACGGAAAACCCTAGCATCATGAACTTTTCCAGTGCAGCCCACGTTGGCGTCCATAAATTGGCCTCTGAGGTCCCCAAGGGCCTGCATACCCATGGAGTAGTACATTTTGCAGCGTATGTACTCCGGCTCTTTGAGTACATACAATAATGACCCCAGTGCAGTGGGGAAACCCCATTCTCTCCAAGCCAGCAGTTACTTTAGGGATATTGTTTATGCCCCCACCTTTGGATAAACCACACACCTGACTGCCTCAGAAACCTCGGCCACCACTTTATTTTCCGGTCGAATTTCCAAACCCAAACTGGTTAGTAATCTACTTTTGAACAGGAATGGCTTCCCTCACTTATGTGTCGTGGTGCTGAAGGGTCTGGACAAGCTGCTAACAAGGATCCAGAAATGTAGCTTTCTTCATGAGGAAGTTCTGATCATCCCAGGTCTGCATGATGATGGGGTCCCACCAGTCTGTGCTTGTGGCCCTGCTCCAGAAGTGCCATTGTACACAGGGGGCATCAGTGGCTCTCCTGAGAGCCGTGAGGAGCATCAGCCAGTTTGAGTCTGTCAGGTCTGTATCACTCTCATCCCCCTCCAACAGATGCCTTCTTCTGGAGGTCAGAAAATGCCCCCAAAACGTCCAACAGCACCTCATGGAAGCTCTGCCCATTGCCTGAAACAGGAGGGAAAGCACAAGCAAGACAAGTGCTTCAAATGCTGACTCCTCCCTGTTGCTGGTTCCGGCTGCCGGGCGTGTGTAGACTCAAAAGACAACTTGGCCCAATGCCTTGGCAGGCTGCGATAGCTTCTGATGAAGTGCCGCGGGATGGACAGTCACGTTTTCCTACAGGGCACCATAAACAAAGAGCTAGAACAGCTACCCGCTGGGGAGGGTGCTAGGAAACCTGGCACAGGCTGGTTTGGCTTAGGTCTGCATAGTGCAGTGTAGATGCCTGAGCACTGGTGTGAAGCCCGGGGGACGCTTGAGCCTAGGTTTACACTCACTGAGCCTACGGGTTCAAGTCCCACAGACCCTAGGCTTACATTGCAGTATAGGTACACCCTTCTACCCATTGCAAGATGACACGTAGTACAACAAATGGGAAGACCAGTACAATCTTCCCAGATATAAAGTTATGGAGCTTTTGGGAATCCAGGATGTCAAGGAGAGAGAAAATATTTGAATCAGCTAATTCCACCCACAGGGATCTGAGGCCAGTGCCAAGTAAAATGTGGCATTTTCCAACTCAGAGAGAGCAGAAAAATAGATGAAACATGTATCTGAAATTTTAGATGTCACCATTTGGAGTGTAGAGCGCAAGGCAATCAGGTTTACAATTAAGGCAGTAGCAAGTATCAGCTTTAGCCATCAATGGGAATGTCATCATTCCAAAACGTAATATGTCCTCACATTCCCCGAAGCAGTTCCCATTAGTGTGAGCTAGGGCCCTACTAGATGTAAACTTTCTTGCTCATTAAGCCAGATACATTCCTTCACAGATCAGTGACTCCATCTGAATTCATTTGAGCAACATATATTAACTGCAAAAAGAACATGAGTACATTCCCAGTCTCTATTTTTATTTCTCTTACTTTATTGACCTATCAGAGTTGGTAAGACAACTCCCACCTATTCATACTCTCTGTATGTGTATATATATCTCATCAATATATATTCCATTCTATGCATCTGAAGAAGTGGGCTGTAGCCCACGAAAGCTTATGCTCAAATAAATTTGTTAGCCTCTAAGGTGCCACAGGTACTCCTGTTCTTTTTGCGGATACAGACTAACACGGCTGCTACTCTGAAACCATATATTAACTGATGATTTTTCTCAGGGCCTCCTTCACCTCTTTATTTCGCAGGCTGTAGATGAGGGGGTTGAGCATGGGCGTCAGGACTGTGTAGAAGACAGAGAACACTTTGTTCAGGGCTTTCAGAGTATTGGTATTTGGTAGCAGATACACAGTCATTATGGTCCCATAGAAGACTGTAACCACAATGAGGTGAGAGGAGCAGGTGGAAAAGGCCTTTTGTCTCCCGGTGGTGGAAGGGATTCTCAGGATAGTAGCAATGATACAAACATAGGATGTCACAGTTAATAGAAATGGGCAAGGCGAATCTAGGGAGACGAGTATGAAACTAAACAGTGTGATCATGCTGCTGTCACTGCAGGAGAGTTTTAGCATTGGAGAAAAATCACAAAAGAAATGGTCAATTTCATTGGGGCCACAGAATGTTAATTGTGACATAAAACACATCAATATTACACAACTTAGAAATCCGCTCATCCAAGACCCCACTATTAGCTGGAGGCACAACCTGCCGTTCATCAGGGCTGCATAACGCAGGGGTTTGCATATCGCTAAATACCGATCATAAGACATTGCTGCTAGGAGATAGCATTCTGTAGTTGCCAAATAACCAAAGAAAGAAAACTGTATCATGCAGCCCCCCACAGAAATGGTTCTGTCCCCAGTCAAGAGACTGGCCAGCATCCTAGGCAGGATGGTGGAGGTGTAGCAGGTCTCCAAGCAGGACAAGTTCCCAAGGAAGAAGTACATGGGGGTGTGAAGGTGCTGATCAGTCACAACTAGCACAATGATGAGGATGTTCCCAGACATGGTCACAATGTAGATCACTAGGAAAACCAGGAAAAGAAGGATCTGCAGTTCAGGGAGATTCCCGAATCCCAGGAGGATAAATTCTGTGATGACCGTTTGATTGTCCTCTTCTGCTTTCTCTATGAGGTGCATCTAGGTACAAATAAAAATACTAAAACTCAGAGGTGGGACTTTCAAAAGGACAAACATCCCATCAACTTAAGCAAATGCAGAAGAACAGATATCCAGAGGCATTTAGGCACCCAAAGTTGCAGATAGGCGCCGAGTGGGATTTTCAAAAGTACTTAGGCAACCTAGGTGGCTTAAGGTCAGATTTTTAAAGCTATTTAGGTTATGCAGCACACAGCATCACAATGCCCAAGCCCAAATCGCATTTTCCCAGATTTAGGCACTGAGGAGTCAACATTCTATTGACGGCCAATGGGATTTAGACTCCTCCATGCCTAAATCCCTTTTGAAAATGGAATTTAGGCTCCTCAATCAGTTAGGCATTGTTGCAACACAGAGCTCAGCAACCCCTAAATAGCTTTAAACATCTCGGCCTGAGGGCTTTGCTGAATCAGGACCTTAATTCAAGCTATGCAGAGCCACAAAGGATCTGCTGTTCCTCAAAGGATGCTAGCCACTGGGAAGTTTTATCCCACACTAAAAATGGTTAGCCAAGCTAAGAAAGAGTAAAGGAATGACTTTAAAAATAATGATCTCACAGCCTTTCCTCACATGAATACATCCACAAGGTCTAATTCTGATCTCACAAACTGTTTTTTGCAATATTAACTTCTGCCGGAGATCAGAACCAGGAGCTGTAAATTCTTAGTACATGTATATCCTATATGCTATATATTTTATTTTTAAATAACTGACTTGCTACACTGAATATATATATTATTTTATTTTATTTTAATGGGAATTGGGGGTCTACATTCATAAGTGGGATAGATAGAGGAGTAGGTGTGGTTGATCTACCCTGTAATCTCAAAAGAGATTGCAAAGAGATCATGCAGTCCTCAATACCTCCTGACAGATGCTGAGAGCTCTCAGATAACACTCTGGTCAGTGGAAGAAAGGCTCTGCTGGAGACAACCAGCAGCTACTGGGTCAGGAACATGCACAGAACTTCCACTTTAGGGGAAAATCAATAAGGACATTTTAGAAACAACTGAGGAAAGGAGTGAGAATCCATGTGAAAGAGGTGAGTTGTCAGGGAGATAGAAAGGCATGCAAGCCCTGTCTAAAGGGCTGCGGGATGGGAGATAAAGGCTATGGGAATCACTCTGGGTACTGTTATGCTCACAGGATACAAACAGGGAAGTTAGATTAAAATATCAAATACTCTCGCTGGAAGGTTTCAATGTAACATGACTTTATTGCATAAAATCCCAAACCCTAATGCACATAACCCAAAACCAGAGAGAGAAAAGCAGGCTGCTCCCTAAGGAAGAGACACCAATCTCATCCCACATTGCTGAAAGACACTGATCTCAAGCTTCCCAACAGAGCCCCCTGGTCTGCAAGCAGGATCAGGAGAACCCTTAAGAATTTAAAGTGATAGCGTATATTTTTAATAGTTTTCAATATACCACAGATGCCTTAGAAAGAGAGGGAAAGATACAGGCAAACAGAGAAACAGACAGACAGGCACAGAGAGACATATGCAGACAGACAGAGAGACATCAGACAGATAGAGGGAGATGTGTGGAACAGCTCTATTTAACATTAGAGCTGACTGGAATTTTTTTTCTTCACAGAAATTTTTGACTTTTTGTGAAAAAAATTGAAAATCAAAACTTTGTGGCTGAAAACTGAATGTTTTCTACCAGAAGCTGAAAGGTTTTGATTTTTGACCCAATATTTTTCAGTTTTTGGCTGAAAAGTTTTTGGGTTTTGTCCAAAAAGTGTTTTTTTAATGAAAACATGCCATTTTCCAGGGAAAGCAGACACTTTTCATGAAAAATTTTCATTTAATTTGAAAACCCAATTTTCCATACAAAACAAAACAAAAAAACGGTTTTGACAAGAAAATTTCCCACAAGCTCTATTTATCAAAAGAAATGTAACACATCCAAAAAGGCAATATAAAAAAACCTCTGAATTCCAGTGTTAGAGAAATAAAGAGACAAATTAGCAATACACTAGATCAGTAATGTATCACTGTGACCAATTTCACTCAAACGATCACTGAAACACCAAGTCAGCTGAAATGTGTCCGAGTGATCAGTTAACGTAGAGAAGGTGCATCAAGCCACAGCCTGGCCATGAGCCACCTGAGCAAAAGGATTTGTTTTCCTTATGGAAGTACAGAGCAGCTGATTTTGCTTGTTACACGGGAAACAATTCTCACCCAGTCACTATATCTCATCATCAGCATAAAAAGCAGCTTGAAGAACAACAGTGGGCTGAAAAGCAAGGGCAAAATTTCATAGAGAGGAATCAAATGCAGGCAATCAAAGAAACACTGAAACACCCTGTCTGGGACAGAATAGAATGGGAAATGCTCAGAAACCAAGAGAGAGAGACAGACAGACCAACTGATATTGTATTTCCTTTGTATTTCCATTGTTTTCCTAGTAGTACTCTGCATGGTCTACAGTCCTTAACCAGCCTTCACGCAGTGAAAATTCCCATATACCAAGAACAATGGAAGTGTGTTGGTTAATGACTGAGCAAGAAGTGAATAAAGACCCCCCAGGATTTTCCCCAATAATGATTACATTTACTAGATCTGGTTGGAAGTCCCCCGTCCCCTTCATGCGAATTGTCAACTTTTCATCAGAAACCTGAAAACTGAAAAAATTGTGCTGAAAGTTGCTGAAAACCAGAAGAATTCCATCAGAAAGCAAAATATGTTAGGGTTTTCTGAAGAACACTTTTTTTAAAAATGGAGGAAAACAGACACTTTCCATGAAGAACTAAATGAAAAAAAAAAGTTCTGGTGGAAAATTTCCACCCAGCCCTAACATTTACCTTTAGTTGTGAGTATGAAGGAGTGATCAATGTACTGGTGTGCAAGGAGTGACCACTGTACCAATGGAGGCTGGTTTGGGGAATCATGATGCAGTTTCCACCCTCAATCACTCTCCTGTCTTCATTTTCTTTAGGCATTTTCACTCTCTCTGTAAAGACCTGTCCATTTTCTTGATTGGTCTTGTGACCCTGCTTATGCAAAACCTTCCTTACCCTTTCTCTGGTTATTGTGGGCTTTATAGAAGAAAGCGGCCTCTCCTGCGTGTTGCTGACAGACGAATGACCCTGGAGACTGCTTTTGATGAAAGTAATGTGATGGAGGAATTGTTTATATTTTGCATTTCCAAACAGAGCACTTAACAAGGCTAAAGAAAAAAACATTATAACACTACTGAGAAGTGCATGCAGTGATTATTGCATCAAGACCACATCTTCAGGCTGAACTAGCTTAGTGGACTCACTCAACAATTTGAGATCTAGGCTGGGATTTGCAGTTCAGCCTAAGAGTATTAGGCACCCAAGTCCTACTGCATTTTAGTGACAGTCAGGTCTTGTCTACACTACAGACCTATAACTACATCGCTCCGGGGTATGAAAAATCCACACGCCTGAGGGACGTAGTTGTACCAACCTAACCCCCCGTGTAGACAGCGCTAGGTTGTCAGGAGAGCTTCTCCCGTCGATATAGCTATGGCCTCTTGGGGAGGTTGATTAACTACGCTGACGGGAGAGTTCTCTCCCGTCAACGTAGGAGCATCTTCACTTAAGCGCTACAGTGGCGCAGCTGAATCGGTGCAGCATTTTATGTGTAGACCTCCCCTCAGACACCTAACGCCCACAGGCCTCTCTGAAAATCCCAGCCTGTGTTGATAGGAGCACAGACTGTTTCAAGAAAAAGACAAAACTTAAACATTTTCTAGACTGTCAAGGCTCTTATGTTTTCAGGATTTTTGGTGAAAGGACTGTGAGAATGCTCCATAGTTGCCTTGATAGTCAATGGCAGACAAATATAATCACCAAAGCACTTTAAGGAAGATAGCCAGCTTTTTGTTGACTTCCTCATTTTTGTCCATCCCTTTTCATTTATTTTTCTTATTTAGTCCTCCTTTAGGCCCCTTTTAAAGTCCCAGTTTACAAACCTATTTAGACTCCCATAATTGAAAGTCTTGGCCACAGAATTACTTCCCTTAAAGAAATGTCTATCTAACAATCCCTGTTTGTTTTAATCCATCTCCGAATCTCTCTCTCTTTCCACACCAGTATTCTCTCTTTCTTTCCCTAAAGGCAAGAGCATCAGAAAGAAAAAGAACAAAAATGCTCAGTGAGGGAGAATCCACCACAAACTTCGTGAAAGTGTTTCAATGGTTAGTTGCCCTCACTATTAAATATTTATGACTTATTTCTAATTTTATTTTCAAAATGAAGGCTCAAAAACTAAAAGGAAAATAAGAAAAAAACCTTTTTTATTTAATGATTTTTAATAGCTTCAGAGATTTTAGGGCCAGAAGGAACCATTATGCTAGAAAATTGGAGGGGGTTCAGAGAAGTGCCACGAGAATGATTGAAGGTTTGGAAAACATGCCTGATAATGATAGATTGATTTGTATGAGTCTATTGTATGTGTCGGAGAGAAGGCTTTGGATTCTTCGACCATGGGATGGTGTTCCAAGAAGAAGGAGTGCTAGGCAGAGACGGGCTCCACCTAACGAAGAGAGGGAAGAGCATCTTCGCCAGCAGGCTGGCTAACCTAGTGAGGAGGGCTTTAAACTAGGTTCACCGGGGGAAGGAGACCAAAGCCCTGAGGTAAGTGGGGAATGGGATCCTGGGAGGAAGCACAAGCAGGAGAGCGCAAGAGGGGAGGACTCCTGTCTCATGCTGAGAAAGAGGGACGATCATTGAGTTATCTTAAGTGCCTATACACAAATGCAAGAAGCCTGGGAAACAAGCAGGGAGAACTGGAAGTCCTGGCACAGTCAGGGAACTATGATGTGATTGGAATAACAGAAACTTGGTGGGATAACTCACATGACTGGAGTACTGTCATGGATGGATATAAACTGTTCAGGAAGGACAGGCAGGGCAGAAAAGGTGGGGGAGTTGCGTTGTATGTAAGAGAGGAGTATGACTGCTCAGAGCTCCGGTATGATACTGCAGAAAAACCTGAGAGTCTCTGGATAAAGTTGAGAAGTGTGAGCAACAAGGGTGATGTCGTGGTTGGAGTCTGCTATAGACCACCAGACCAGGGGGATGAGGTGGACGAGGCTTTCTTCTGGCAACTAGCAGAAGTTGCTAGATCACAGGCCCTGGTTCTCATGGGAGACTTTAATCACCCTGATATCTGCTAGGAGAGCAATACAGCGGTGCACAGGCAATCCAGGAAATTTTTGGAAAGCGTAGGGGACAATTTCCTGGTGCAAGTGCTGGAGGAACCAACTAGGGGCAAAGCTTTTCTTGACCTGCTGCTCACAAACAGGGAAGAACTAGTAGGGGAAGCAAAAGTGGATGGGAACCTGGGAGGCAGTGACCATGAGATGGTCGAGTTCAGGATCCTGACACAAGGAAGAAAGGAGAGCAGCAGAATATGGACCCTGGACTTCAGAAAAGCAGACTTTGACTCCCTCAGGGAACAGATGGGCAGGATCCCCTGGGAGAATAACATGAAGGGCAAAGGGGTCCAGGAGAGCTGGCTGTATTTTAAAGAATCCTTATTGAGGTTGCAGGAACAAACCATCCCGATGTGTAGAAAGAATAGTAAATATGGCAGGCGACCAGCTTGGCTAAACAGTGAAATCCTTGCTGATCTTAAATGCAAAAAAGAGGCTTATAAGAAGTGGAAGATTGGACAAATGACCAGGGAGGAGTATAAAAATATTGCTCAGGCGTGCAGGAGTGAAATCAGGAAGGCCAAATCACACTTGGAGTTGCAGTTAGCAAGAGATGTTAAGAGTAACAAGAAAGGTTTCTTCAGGTATGTTAGCAACAAGAAGAAAATCAAGGAAAGTGTGGGCCCCTTACTGAATGAGGGAGGCAACCTAGTGACCAACGATGTGGAAAAAGCTAATGTACTCAATGATTTTTTTGCCTCTGTCTTCACGCACAAGGTCAGCTCCCAGATTGCTGCACTGGGCAGTACAGCATGGGGAGAAGGTGACCAGCCCTCTGTGGAGAAAGAAGTGGTTCGGGACTATTTAGAAAAACTGGACGTGCACAAGTCCATGGGGCCGGATGCGCTGCATCCGAGGGTGCTAAAGGAGTTGGCGGGTGAGATTGCAGAGCCATTAGCCATTATTTTTGAAAACTCATGGCGATCGGGGGAGGTCCCAGATGACTGGAAAAAGGCTAATGTAGTGCCCATCTTTAAAAAAGGGAAGAAGGAGGATCCGGGGAACTACAGGCCAGTCAGCCTCACCTCAGTCCCTGGAAAAATTATGGAGCAGGTCCTCAAGGAATCAATTATGAAACATTTAGAGGAGAGGAAAGTGATCAGGAACAGTCAGCATGGATTCACGAAGGGGAAGTCGTGCCTGACTAACCTAATTGCCTTCTATGATGAGATAACTGGCTCTGTGGATGAGGGGAAAGCAGTGGATGTGTTATTTCTTGACTTTAGCAAAGCTTTTGATACGGTCTCCCACAGTATTCTTGCCACCAAGTTAAAGAAGTATGGGCTGGATGAATGGACTGTAAGGTGGATAGAAAGCTGGCTAGATCGTCGGGCTCAACGGGTAGTGATCAATGGCTCCATGTCTAGTTGGCAGCCGGTTTCAAGTGGAGTGCCCCAAGGGTCGGTCCTGGGGCCGGTTTTGTTTAATATCTTTATTAATGATCTGGAGGATGGTGTGGACTGCACTCTCAGCAAGTTTGCAGATGACACTAAACTAGGAGGCGTGGTAGATACACTAGAGGGTAGGGATCGGATACAGAGGGACCTAGACAAATTAGAGGATTGGGCAGAAAAAAACCTGATGAGGTTCAACAAGGACAAGTGCAGAGTCCTGCACTTAGGACGGAAGAATCCCATGCACTGCTACAGACTAGGGACCGAATGGCTAGGTAGCAGTTCTGCTGAAAAGGACCTAGGGGTCACAGTGGACAAGAAGCTGGATATGAGTCAACAGTGTGCTCTTGTTGCCAAGAAGGCTAACGGCATTTTAGGCTGTATAAGTAGGGGCATTGCCAGCAGATCGAGGAACGTGATCGTTCCCCTTTATTCGACATTGGTGAGGCCTCATCTGGAATTCTGTGTCCAGTTTTGGGCCCCACACTACAAGAAGGATGTGGAAAAATTGGAAAGAGTCCAGCGGAGGGCAACAAAAATGATTAGGGGTCTGGAGCACATGACTTATGAGGAGAGGCTGAGAGAACTGGGATTGTTTAGTCTCCAGAAGAGAAGAATGAGGGGGGATTTGATAGCAGCCTTCAACTACCTGAAGGGGGGTTCCAAAGAGGATGGAGCTCGGCTGTTCTCAGTGGTGGCAGATGACAGAACAAGGAGCAATGGTCTCAAGTTGCAGTGGGGGAGGTCCAGGTTGGATATCAGGAAAAACTATTTCACTAGGAGGGTGGTGAAACACTGGAATGCGTTACCTAGGGAGGTGGTGGAGTCTCCTTCCTTGGAGGTTTTTAAGGCCCGGCTTGACAAAGCCCTGGCTGGGATGATTTAGCTGGGAATTGGTCCTGCTTTGAGCAGGGGGTTGGACTAGATGACCTCTTGAGGTCCCTTCCAACTCTGATATTCTATGATTCTATGATTTAGCTTAACAGAGAGAAGGTTAAGCATTGACTGGACCACAGTCTAGAAGTACATACATGGGGAACAGAAATTGAATAGTAAAAGACTCTTCAATCTAGCAGACAAAGGTGTAACAATAGCCAATGACTGGAAGTTGAAGCTAGACAAATTCAGACTAGAAATAAGGTAGAAATTTTTGACAGGGAGGGTAATAAACCAGACGCGATAACTCGATCCCAGAACATCGATTGCCTGCCGCCGGACCCTCTGGTAAGTGTAGACGTACCCCAAGTCTCTGGCCAGAGCCTGGCCGAACGGAATAAGGGAATTTTTAAATCTTTGAGCCAATACTGTCCAGCAAAGCTACTTTTTAACCCTTCGTTTGTCTTCCCACTCGAAGGAGAATATCTCCTGAGACTGGGTATCAACTGGAATCATGAAGAAAGCATCTTTTAAATCTAGGACTGAGAAATGGGTATATTGCCCCCCTATAAAGGCCAACAGTGTATACGGATTTGGAACCAGGGGGTGCAGAGTCTTAACCCGCTCATTAACTGCCCTGAGGTCCTGTACCAGCCGATACGTGCCATTGGGCTTCTTTATGGGCAGAATGGGTGTGTTCCAAGCTGACTGGCATTCTCGTAGTACACCGCACTCTAGGAACCGATCTATAATCTCTTGTAGTCCCTCTCTGGCTTCCCTTTTAATCGGATACTGTTTGATCCGCACTGGGCTTTTTCCTGGGAGGAGCTGAATATGCACAGGGGTTTGACGGTTTGCTTTCCCTGGGACCCCTGATGCCCAAACTAGAGGAAAAACCTGCTTTTCCCACTCACTCCACTCTGGGGCTTGCATAGCTGAGGGTTTGACTGCAAGGGTCATTATCCAGGCATTCTCAGGGGGTAAGGTGAGGGTTCTATCATCTTGAGTGAAATGCAGGGTGGCACCTAAGCGACAAAGCAGGTCCCGTCCTAGTAGTGTTGTTGGACAATCAGGGAGGTAAACCAGCTTGTGTGATACAGTTCTGTTTCCCAAGGCACATTCCGCCGGGGCATATACTGGGCACTTGGTTCCTTTCCCTATGGCACCCTCCACAGTGAGGGAGCCTGCCACAGGGAGCTGTAGGGGTTTGTTTACAGCGGTCTGTACAGCTCCAGAGTCTATTAAAAAGTCTATATCTGCATCTCCCACCTGCACATTTACTCGGGGTTCCAAGGGTAGGATGGTCCGTCTCCCCTGACACCCCTAATCTCGATCCTCCGCTGCCATCATAGGGGTACCTTCCCTTTCAGGGCATTCATTTTTCCAGTGTCCCTCCTTTCGGCATATGGCACACTGGTTGCGACCCAGGCGCCTTTCCTGGGGACCAGGGCACCCACATCCACGGCCTCTCATTCCCCGGCCCCTTCCACCTTTCTGTGGCCTTTCTTTGCCGCCAGCTTGCACTGCTGCTACCATCATTCTCACTTGCCTTTTTTCCTTCTCTCCCTCTCTAAGGCTATAAGCCCTGTTTGCAATCTCCAAAATCTGAGCCATAGACATTCCCATTAAATCCTCCTTTTTCTGCAATTTCCTTTTAACATCAGGGGCCGCACGGCTGGTGAAGACACCCTTTATAATTGCCTCAGTTGCCTGATCATCTGGGTTTGCACTAGTAGTTTGCCTGATGGTATCCCGAATACGCTGTAGGAAAGCCCCTGGACTTTCTTTCGAGTCCTGGATTAGTTCATAAGGCTTAGCCCAATTGTTATGCCTGACAGCTGAGTGTCGGAGACCATGCATAAGCAGTTCCTTATAGGAGTTAAGCAGCCTCAAATCCCCGTCCTCATTCGGATTCCACTGGGGGTCCACTAGGGGGACAGCGACGTCCGGCAAGGGCTTGCCTTCTCTATCCTCATCATGCCTTTTCCGTGCCTCCTCCCTGGCTTTGGCTATAACCTGGATCCGCTCCATTTCAGACAACAAGGTTCTCATAAGTATATTACAGTCATCCCAGTCAGGCTTATGGCTAGCTAGACACCCTTCAAAGATAGAAATGAACTTGCTTGGATTCGTTGAGAATTGTCCTGCCTCTGCCTTAAAAGCAGCTAGATGGACTGGATTAAAAGCAGGGCCGGCTCCAGGCACCAGCCCACCAAGCTTGTGCTTGGGGCGGAACCTGGAGGGGGCGGCGCGGCGTGGCGCTCTGGCTCCAGCCCCTGGGGAGAGCGGAGCCACAGTAGGCTCGCCGCCCTCCCCGCGGTGCTCTGGCCGCCGGGGAGAGTGGAGCCCCGGCCGGGCTCACCGCCCTCCCCATGGCGCTCTGGCCACCGGGGAAAGCGGAGCCCCGGCCGGGCTCTCCGCCCTCCTCCCGGGGCTCCGGCCGCCAGCGGAGCCGCAGCGGGCTCACTGCCCTCCCCCCGGGTGCTCCGGCCGGTCGGGGAGAGCGGCCCGAGGCCGGGCTCGGCGCCTTCCCCTGCCACACTGGGGGGGGAGGGGGCGGCGGGAGGCTTTTTTGCCTGGGGCGGCAAAAAAGCCAGAGCCGGCCCTGATTAAAAGGTACATGCGAATATACAGACACTATCTGGGCTGCACGATCCTGTGTTCCTGGAAGGGCTACCACACTCTCAGTAATCAACGGATACAATCCCACCGTGGGGTTACTCTCTGAAGCCTGTGGGGGTGAAGGAGCCGAAGGGGACACCGATTCTGGCATTACAACAGTGGGAGGGCTCTGGGGTTTAGCAGCAAATACTACCGAGTCTGTCGGAGTCAAATGGCACTTGAGCAAAATATCAGTCCTATTTCTTAACACTATAAATGTATACGCATAGAGATGTTCATTCCATTTACCTATTCTCTGACAAAACAAAAGCAACTGAAGGATCATGTTGTAGTTAAGTGATCCTTCCGGTGGCCACCTTTCTTGGCACTCCAGCAGATACTGAGGCCAATCAACTGTACAGAACCTTTTCAATTTACTTTTAATCAACTGGTCAGATCCAAACACTTTCTAGTTCCCCAGAATGCATTCTAAGGGTGTACACTGTACCCTGCCGGCTGTACTCTGTTCCTGCCCCATAGGGAGACTCTGGGCGTCCTCAGGTCAAAATAGGCAGACACTGGGCATCCCCAGGTCACAACAGATAAAGTCCCCACTGGACTGTTCCTACCTTATCCAAGGGTCCGGTTCTGCACCGTCGCCCTATCCACGGGACCGGTTCCCCACCGTCGCCTGCAGCTGCTTCTCCACTGTCTATGTGCGTTGCACCGTTGTGCCCTCCGGGGTCGATCAAATCATGTCTCTGCTGAGGCCCCCGATGAAGTCACCGGTGAGCTCTGGGCGTCGGTCGTCGTTGTAATCTGTCAGCCGCCAGGAGGGATCCGGGCAAGCCTAAATTTCAGCCTCGAGCCCACCCAGGGACACCAAAACTGTTGCCAGCCCAAAGGGCTCGAGGGGACAACAGTGGTTCGTTGCCCGGTGTGCTTGGCACCAATAAAGACACCGAGGGGAGAAAGCAAGCCAAGTTTATTTCAGAGCTCTGAAATGGCACTAGGAGACCAGCATGTCTCAAATCAAATGCAACAAATACAAACAAATTTTCCCTTTTTATAATCCAAGCCGTTTCTGTGCAAGCCTTTGTCTATTTCACCCTTACCCCTCCCTTCCAGACAACAGTTACAGCAGGTACACAGTGTGCATGTTAGAAACTTTCCCTTCGCCTGCTTATCTCTTGGCCTTGCAAGGCCTGTGCAGCAGTCTTCCCTCGTCTTATCTCTACTGTGTTTGTGAGTGAGCAAAACAGCAGCCATCTGCTAGAAAAGCTGACCATTACATATTCTGCTTCAGCATCAAGGCGATTAGCACAGATGTAGGTGAAAGTTCTCAAGATGGAGTCACTGTGGTTCACTTAGACCCAGAGCAGAAGAGCTTCATCGGCACTTCTGGTCTTCCACTCTCCCGAGTTACCTAGTAGCTATACCTAGTGACACTAACACAAGTATCAAGTGGGAACTCCTCAAGCCACCTTAATATGGAGTCACAGATGGTCCCCTTGGGCACTCCAGTCTGTCTTGCCACCCAGGTAAGCCTGCCTTTGCGATAGATGGTCCCTTACACCCAAAATCACAATAATATTCAGGGAGCTGACCCCTGGCAGGCACATGCTAAGGGCAGGTAGCAGTGGGTGCCACACAATCCCGGGCACCACAAGAAATGTCACACGGACATACAATAAAATTAAAAGATGGCAAATTCTGAACCAATAAATATCTTTTTCTACGATGTGTGATTAGACTGGTCATTTGTAGTCATCAAAGCGGGACTGGACTTTTGTATGACTAACAAGAATAACGAGAGTTATCATAGGCAATGATGATAATCCCTATTAATCTAATCAGCAGGTTGTTTTTCTCTAGGGACCAGACAGAGACAAAAACACTCAGACACTCTCAGCTATTCTGCTGCAAAAACAAGATGACCCTGAGTAGATGCTGAGGGCATTAGGGTTCAAACCTCCCCACACACAATGTGTATCCCCATGCCAGGTAGAGACTGTGTATTGTTACCCCTTTTTGACCTGAGTGGCTAGTCACAGTTTAGAGCCGTGGGGATGTCCCAATTAGAAATAGAAATTGATGGACTCTGGTATTTTCTTTCATTCAATCTCGTTTATTGACAAGGAATCTATGAGGAACCAAAAACATAAGGAACAGCGTCTTTACTTACCGCCCCAAGTCTCGTTAGCCACCTCATTAGACCCAAACGCTTGCTTTTTCAAGGCTACTGCTTGGCTTTCTTTCCACAGGCAGACAGGCAGGGGAGCTCTCTCTCTCTCTCTCTCTCTCTCTCACACACACACACACACACACACACACACACTCGCGCTCAGCAAAACCCTTCTGCCCACTCAGTCAAATTCCTGGGCAGGTTCACACACTTCTTTGTCTTAGGTGGGGGAGGGGACTTCTGATTAACTCATCCTGACAGTTATGTGAATAGAAGGGTGTGTTCACACATCAGTTAGAATAAGGTTTTTAAACTCAACCATAACAAGGTTTCGTTCAGTTCATAACAACATCCCTCACCTGAGCGGAGGCTCAGGATAGTCACCCAGGCTTGGCCCCACCCTACAACGTCCACACAGCTATTTTTAGTGTAACCCCTTTGAGGTTTAGAAAGCATGGCCCTTTACATCTTTTTCCTAACTGGGAGGGGGAGAGTAAGAAAAGAGGAGGGAAACTCCAGCGGGGAAGGCTGGCGCTCCAAGGAGAAGGAGAGGCAGCCTGCAGGACCTGGAAAAGTGAAGCAGCAGAGAGAACCTGCCTGACGCCTGAGAAGGACAGGGCCGATTGGGGACACCCCAGGACAGGAGCCAAGAGGAGCACTGTGCCAGGGAGGAATTGCCCGAGAAGGACAGGCCGGAGCTGGACGCATTATCACTGCTGCCCAGAGCTGCATGGTGCTGTGAGTACTGGGGCTTCTGACTCTGCATTGGGAACTAGGAGGGAGGCTGTAGCTAGTTCAGTGGGGAGGTGATTGCTCTGTGTGGCTTTGCAGAGAGCGGCAGAAGAAGGCACCTGAGGGGTTGGTTGGGAGAAAGTTCACTGGCGCCGAAGACGACCAGGAGCACCCAAGACTCACCACTGGACTGGAACTTTGCTCAGGACTCCTGAACTCTG
>NC_048311.1:3025045-3068802 GCF_013100865.1 Trachemys scripta elegans | reverse complement strand
AACCAGTGCGATCATGCTGCTGTCACTGCAGGAGAGTTTTAGCATTGGAGAAAAATCACAAAAGAAATGGTCAATTTCATTGGGGCCACAGAATGTTAATTGTGACATAAAACACATCATTATTACACAAATTAGAAATCCGCTCATCCAAGACCCCGCTACTAGCTGGAGAAATAACCTGCCGTTCATCAGGGCTGCATAACGCAGGGGATTGCATATCGCTAAATACTGATCATAAGACATCACTGCTAGGAGATAGCATTCTGTAGCTGCCAGAGAACAAAAGCAATAAAACTGTGCAAAACAGCCACTGACAGAAATGGTTCTGTCTCCAGTCAGGAGACTGGCCAGCATCCTGGGCAGGATAGTGGAGGTGTAGCAGGTCTCCAAGCAGGACAAGTTCCCCAGGAAGAAGTACATGGGGGTGTGAAGGTGCTGATCAGCCACAACTAGCGCTATGATGAGGATGTTCCCAGACATGGTCATAATGTAGATCACTAGGAAAACCAGGAAGAGAAGGATCTGCAGTTCAGGGAGATTCCCGAATCCCAGGAGGATAAATTCTGTGATGACCGTTCGATTGTCCTCTTCTGCTTTCTCTATGAGGTGCATCTAGGTACAAATAAAAATACTAAAACTCAGAGATGGGACTTTCAAAAGGTCAAACATCCCATCAACTTAAGCAAATGCAGAAGGACAGATATCCCGAGGTATATAGGCACCCAATGTTGCAGATAGGCACCTAGTGGGATTTTCAAAAGTGCTTAGGCAACCAAGGTGCCTTAAGGTCAGATATCTAAAGCTATTTAGGTTCTGCAGCACAAAGCATCACAATGCCCAAGCCTAAATCTTATTTTCCCAGATTTAGGCACCAAGGAGTCTACATTCTATTGACAGCCAAAGGGATTTAGACTCCTCCTTGCCTATATCCTTTTGAAAATGGAATTTAGGCTCCTCAATCAGTTAGGCGTTGTTGCAACTCTGAGATCAGCAAACCCTAAATAGCTTTAAAAATCGGGGCCTGAGGGCTTTGCTGAATCAGGAGCCTAATTCAAGCTATGCTGTTCCTCAAAGGATGCTAGCCACTGGGAAGTTTTAGCCCACACTAAAAATGGTTAGCGGAGCTAACAGAGAGTAAAGGAATGGCTTTAAAAATAATGATCTCACAGCCTTTCCTCACATGAATACATCCACAAGGTCTAATTCTGATCTCACAAACTGTTTTTTGCAATATTAACTTCTGCCGGAGATCCTCCCATTTTACAGCTGCCAAGGTGAGGTCAGAACCAGGAGCTGTAAATTCTGAGTATATGTACATCCTACATGCTATATATTTTATTTTTAAATAACTTCTTTGCTGTACTGTGTGTATATAATTTTATTTTAATGGGAATTGGGGGTCTACATTCATAAGTGGGATAGACAGAGAAATAGGTGTGATTGATCTACCTTGTAATCTCAAAGAACATTGCAAACCCATGATGCAGTGCTCAATGCCTCCTGACAGCTGCTGAGAGCTCTCAGCTGACACTCTGGTCAGTGGAGGAAAAGCTCTGCTGGAGACAACCAGCAGCTACAAGGTCAGGAACATGCACACATCTTCTGCTTTAGGGAAAAATCCAGAGGGATATTTTAGAAACAACTGAGTAAAGGAGTGAGAATCCATGTGAAAGAGGTGAGTTGTCAGGGAGATAGAAAGACATGCAAGCTCTGTCTAAAGGGCTGGAGGATGGGAGACAAAAGGCTATGGGAATTGCCCTGGGTACTGTTATGCTCACAGGATACAGTTTTCAATATACCACAGATGCCTTAGAAAGAGAGGGAAAGATACAGGCAAACAGAGAAACAGACAGACAGGCACAGAGAGACATATGCAGACAGCGAGACATCAGACAGATAGAGGGAGATGTGTGGAACAGCTCTATTTAACATTAGAGCTGATTGGATTTTTTTTTTCTTCACAGAAATTTTTGACTTCTTGTGAAAAAAAATTGACAAACAAAATTTTGTGGATGAAAACTGAAAATTTTCCACCAGAAGCTGAAAGCTTATGAATTTTTGACCCAATATTTTTCAGTTTTTGGGTTTTGTTAAAAAAGTTTTTTTTTTTTTTTTAATGAAAACATGCCATTTTCCAGGGAAAAATTTCATTTAATTTGAAAACCCAATTTTCCATTAAAAAAAAACAGTTTTGACAAATAGAGCTTGTGGGAAATTTCTTATCAAAAAGAAATGTAACACATCTGAAAAGGCAATATAAAAAACCCTCTGTATTCCAGTATTAGAGAAATAAAAAGACAAATTAGCAATACACTAGATCAGTAATGTATCACTGTGACAAGTTTCACTCAAACGATCACTGAAACACCAAGTCAGCTGAAATGTGTCTGAGTGATCAGTTCACTTAGAGAAGGTGCATCAAGCCACAGCCTGGCCATGAGCCACCTGAGCAAAAGGATTTGTTTTCCTTATGGAAGCACAGAGCAGCTGATTTTGCTTGTTACACGGGAAACAATTCTCACCCAGTCACTATATCTCATCCACAGCATGGAAAGGAGCTTGAAGAACAACAGTGGGCTGAAAAGCAGGGGCAACATTTCATAGAGAGGAATCAAATGCAGGCAATCAAAGAAACACTGAGACACCCTGTCTGGGACAGGATAGAATGGGAAATGCTCAGAAACCAAGAGAGAGAGACAGACAAACATACCAACTAATAGAGCCTTTGCATTTCAATTGTTTTCCTAGTAGTACTCTGCATGGTCTACAGTCCTTAATCAGCCTTCACTCAGTGAAAATTCCCATATACCAAGAACAATGGAAGTGTGTTAGTTACAGACTGAGCAAAAACTGAATAAAGACCCCCAGGATTTTCCCCGATAATGATTACATTTACTAGGTCTGGTTGAAAGTCCCCCGTCCCCTTCATGCGAATTGTCAACTTTTCATTAAAAATCTGAAAACTGAAAAAAATTGTGCTGAAAGTTGCTGAAAACCAGAAGAATTCCATCAGAAACCAAAATATGTTAGGGTTTTCTGAAGATCACTTTTTTAAAAATGGAGGAAAACAGACACTTTCCATGAAGAACTAAATTAAGAAAAAAAAAGTTCTAGTGGAAAATTTCCACCCAGCCCTAACATTTACCTTTAGTTGTGAATATGAAGGAGTGATCAATGTACTGGTGTGCGAGGAGTGACCAGTGTACCAATGGTGGCTGGTTTGGGGAATCATGATGCAGTTTCCAACCTCAAGCACTCTCCTGTCTTCATTTTCTTTATGCACTTTCACTCTCTCTGGAAAGACCTGTCCATTTTCTTGATCGGTCTAGTGACCCTGCTTATGCAAAACATGCATTACCCTTTCTCTGGTTATTGTGGGCTTTATAGAAGAAAGCAGCCTCTCCTGGGTGTTGCTGACAGACGAATGACCCTGGAGACTGCTTTTGATGAAAGTAATGTGATGGAGGAATTGTTTATATTTTGCATTTCCAAACAGAGCACTTAACAAGACTAAAGAAAACAAAATTCTACACTACAGGGAATTGCACACAGTGATTATTGCATCAAGACCACATCTTCAGGCTGTACTAGCTTACTGGACTCACTCAACTATTTGAGATATAGGCTGGGATTTGCAGTTCAGTATTAGGCACCCAAGTCCTACTGCATTTCAGTGATAGTCAGGTCCGGTCTACACTACAAACCTATATCAGTATAACTATGTTGCTCAGGGGTGTGAAAATCCATATGCCTGAGTGATGTAGTTATACCAACCTAATCCCCATGTAGACAGCGCTAGGTTGGCAGGAGAGCTTCTCCCGTCGATATAGCTATTGCCTCTTGGGAAGGTGGATTAACTACGCTGACGGGAGAGTTCTCTCCCGTCGACATAGGAGCATCTTCACTTAAGCGCTACAGTGGCGCAGCTGAATCGGTGCAGCATTTTATGTCTACACCTCCCCTCAGACAGCTAACTCATACAGGCCTCTCTGAAAATCCCAGCCTGTGTTGATAGGAGCACAGACTGTTTCAAGAAAAAGACAAAACTTAAACATTTTCTAGACTGTCAAGGCTCTTATGTTTTCAGGATTTTTGGTGAAAGGACTCTGAGAATGCTCCATAGTTGGCTTGATAGTCAAAGGCAGACAAATATAATCACCAAAGTACTTTAAGGAGGATAGCCTCATTTTTGTCCATCCGTGGCCATTTATATTTTCTTATTTAGTGCTTCTTTAGGCCCCTTTTAAAGTCCCAGTTTACAAACCTCTTTAGACTCCCGTAATTGAAAGTCTTGGCCACAGAATTACTTCCCTTAAAGAAATGTCTGTCTAACAATCCCTGTTTGTGTTAATCCATCTCCGAATCTCTCTCTCTGTCCACACCAGTACTCTCTCTCTGTCCCTCAAGGCAAGTGCATCAGAAAGAAAAAGAACAAGTTGTGAGCAGAAGGTGTGATTTTTCAGAGAGATAAATGATTAATAGATTCCAAGGCCAGAAGGGACCATTGTGGTCTTCCAGTCTGACCTCATGTATAGTACAGGCCCTAGAACTTCCCCAAAATAATTCCCTGGGCAGATCTTTTAGGAAAAACACCCTTCTTGATTTAAAAATGATCAGTGAGGGAGAATCCACCATAAACTTTGTGGAAGTGTTTCAATGGTTAGTTGCCCTCACTATTAAATATTTATGACTTATTTCTAATTTTTATTTTCAAAATGAAGGCTCAACAACTGAAAGGAAAACAAGAAAAAACCTTTTTTATTTAATGATTTTAATAGCTTCAGAGATTTTAGGGCTAGAAGGAACCATTATGCTAGAAAATCGGACGGCGTTGAGAGAAGTGCCACGAGAATAATTGAAGGGTTGGAAAACATGCCTGATAATGATAGATTGATCTATATGAGTCTATTTAGCTTAACAGAGAGAAGGTTAAGTGTTGACTGGACCACAGGCTAGAAGTACATACATGATGAATAGAAATTGAATAATAAAAGACTCTTCAGTCTAGCAGACAAAGGTGTAATAATAGACAGTGATTGGAAGCTGAAGCTAGACAAATACAGACTAGAAATAAGGTGGACATTTTTGACAGGGAGGGTAATAAACCATTGGAACAACTGGCCAAGGGTTGTGGTGGAGTCTCCATCACTGGAAATGTTTAAATCAAATATTTCTACAAGATCTGCTCCAGTTCAATCACAGCTATTGTATTTGAAGTAGTAATTAATTTACGGAAGTGCTATGGCCTCCACAATGCAGGAAGTCAGACTAGATAACAGTGGTCCCTTCTGGCCTTTAAATCTATAAATCATCAAATTTGATCCTATCTAGAGCGTATCTGCTAATCAGAGACTCCAATATTGTTATAAAGACTCAAAGAGATGAAGAATGCACCACATTCCATGGTACATTGTTCAGAGCAGCGACAAGAATGATTTGTGAGATGGAAAAGTTACCTTGCGGTAAGAGAGTTAAGAACCACAAACTATTTAACTTAACACAGAGGAGGTTACAAAACTTAACAAAGAGTTGATTTGGTTTCAGTCTAGCTGTACGTATCTGGG
Organism: Trachemys scripta elegans; assembly: GCF_013100865.1. Classification (NCBI taxonomy): domain Eukaryota; kingdom Metazoa; phylum Chordata; order Testudines; family Emydidae; genus Trachemys; species Trachemys scripta. Next base: position 3,063,238 of record NC_048311.1, on the reverse strand, counting down.
GAAGACATGTCTGATAGCAGAGGGCTCTTTAATCTCATAGATAAAGGCATAACAAGAGCCAGTGGCTAGAAGCTAAAGCAAGATAAATACAGACTAGAAAGAAGGTGCACATTTTTAACTGTGAAGGCAACTATCCCCTGGAACAATTTACGTAGGGCTGTGGTGGATTCTCCATCCCTTGGAGTCTTTAAATCAATACCGGAGGTCTCTTTCTAAAAGAATGACTCTAGTTCAATGAAAAGCAATGGGTCTGGTGACAGAATCGTTGGGTAAAATTTCTTTGGCCTGTGCTATGCAGGAGGTTATACTAGATGATCAAAATGGACTTTTTCTACTTTAAAAATTTACGAGCTGACTCTCTCCAGGAAAAATGTAGAAAAAAAAACACAGTAGAAACCACTGTGATCTCCTTGGGGCACAGACCATTCCTTCTGCCTTCTCTGGAAAGAGACAATTTATTATAAATGTTTTTGGATGTTTTTCTACATTTTCAAATATATTGATTTCAAGTACAACACAGAATACAAAGCATACAGAGCTCACTTTATATTATTATTTTGTTTACAAATATTTGCACTATAGAAAAGATAAGAGACAGTATTTTCCAATTCACCTGATACAAGTACTGTAGTTCAATCTCTTTATTGTGAAAGTGCAACTTATAATTCCATATTTGTTTGTTTTTTTTACATAACTGCACTAAAAAACAAAACAATGTAAAACTTTAGAGCCCATAAGTCCACTCAGTTCTACTTTTTGTTCAGCCAGTCGCTAAGACAAACAAGTTTGTTCACATTTAGGGGAGATAATGCTGTCCGCTTCTTAGTTACAATGTCACCTGAAAGTGAGAACCGGCGTTCGCATGGAACTGCTGTAATATAAAGTGAGCACTCTACACTTTGTATTCTGTCTTGTAATTGAAATCAACATATTTGAAAACGTAGAAAAACATTCAAAAATATCTATAATAAATTTAAACTGATATTCTATTCTTGTTTAACAATAAGATTAAAACTGCTATTAATCGCGACTATTTTTTTAAATCTAGTTTATTTGTTTTGCATTAATTGCTTGAGTTAACTGCTCTAGTTGACAGTCCTAGTTTTAAATTAAAAAAATATTTGAAATTGAACCCAGACTTGCTGTGTGAGAGTCACGGGGAGTTGTGCTCTTCTCATCACACTTTAGGAGCTTCTGAGTGCCCCAGTCCCCCAAGTACAGATCTAGACAACAGTCTCACTCCGGCCATGCGGCCACCCCAGCCCACATTAGCGATGAACTGTGAGACCCTCTGGGCTGAGGGCATTAGGCACCCAAATCCCATTCAAATCCCAGCCCTACTGAAACTTAATGGGGGGAACTTTCACTCCTGAGGCACTTTCAGAACTGCCCCCATGCAGCCCTGTGCAGACGCACAGGATTGGTTTGGTTGTGTTGAAAGTTGAGCTGACGATAGGATTTTAACTTGTATGAATTAACATAATAAGAGTCTCAATCTACATGATGATGGGGTGATTTCAGAGTGACCTGGGAGTAGCTGGGTAGCGGAGATCAGAATCTGACCCCAGTGTTTTGTACAGCAGAGCTGCTTTGATGATGGCCAACGTAACAGTTTTCCATCTGACTTCATAGCACCAGGAGATTCTGCTTTGAGCTTTTAGATCAGTCCATTCGGAGGCAGCCAGATGATGCCAATAATCCCCACGTCGGGGACATGATGGAGCTGCCGCACCATGGCTGGATAAAACTTAACTCCATTACCACTGAGCAGCCTCGAGCTCCAGCTTACAACCAGCTCTGTATTAATCTGTGTGGGCAGTCCATTGAGCGGGTGGTAGCTGTCAAATACTTGGGCATAGACTGGACTGGAGGATGCTCGAAAGATGTGGGCACTCGTATGGCAGCAGCTGCTGCCATGTTTTGGGCATTTCAGTGACATCTGTGCTTCCTACATCCAGCTTCCTACATAGCTACAGATCTATAGAACCGCGGTGACACCACCTCTACCATATGACCGTGAAACGTGGGCTCTGAGGAAGGCTGAAGAGTGGTGGAGAGATGCTTTCTGATTCTTGTCATCTTCATCTGGCCACTGGACTGGGACTATTTCCAACTCTGCTACTGGCCTGGTGGATGACCATGGGCAAGTCACGTCACCTCTGTGCCTCAGTTTCTCCTCTGTAAAATGGGGATACTTATGTCAAGCTATTGGAGAGCTGCAGATGAAAAGCACAATATAAAAACTAGGTCTTTTGATTATTACCAAGCGACAGTAGCGCATCAACTGAAAACCTAGGTGAGAACGACAGCTGTCGAAATGGCCAGTAACTCTCACCAACAAACATTACTCCTTCTGTTTCAAAACCTAGGAAATAAAATGTTAACAAAAAAAAAATTAATTCCTAGTTTAGGTGCCTGGTGATAGCTCAGGACCTTCCCGAAGGCTGAATTCAGCAAAACTCTGACTTCTGAGAACCAGGAAATACAGAGAGAAGATAAATGCCCACACAACCTTAACTCTGCCCTATTTGTGCGATACCCTAAAATACCCACACCACGCACTCCCACTCTACCATGTCACTGCAATGGACAGGTGCTCCCTGACCTGGCCCTATGTTCAAACACTGATCCTACTCCCCCAACAGAATACCACACTTGTAAAGTGTAACGTCCACTTCACACCCTTTTCCAGCCCCTGTGTTGCTGAAGACAGGGGTGAGTATTGTCACAATGTGGCAGCACAGGCTTTTCAAGACCACCTGGCTCACTCATGCCATCCCTGTTGACGGGGAAAGAAGGGCAGTGGCGTAGCCAGGTTTTAAGAGCAGAGGGAGCAAACATAGAAAAGGCGCCCCCGTTTGGCTCCTCCTCTGGCCACGCCCCCCTTGGCTACTCCTCCGGAACCACCCAGCTCCTCTCCCACGACCCCCCCACATCTCATCCCTCCTGCCATTGTCCCTGGCCAGCCCTTCCCCCGCCCCTCTGCTGCCCGTTCCCGGTGCCCACCAGGCCGGGGCTCGCAGCTCGGCAGGCTATGCAGCAAGCGGCCACCCGTCCGCCCGAGCTCAGCTGCTCTGGCAGCTGGGCTGTTGGCGCACTGAGCCCAACCTCCTCGTGTTACCAGATGTGGCCATTACTTTGGGTATGCTCATTTATTCAGGTTACTCCTCTGGGGAAGGGGGTTCTGTAATCCTGTCAATGTACTGCTTGGGTCACTTGTGTTTTCATACGGAGCTCTACTTCTCCCTTCTGCAAGTCCCCTCCCAATGGAGCTATTCTGCAAGACCTAGGTTCCCTAGGGCTGGGTTACTCCCACGCCAGAACCCGATGAACACATACCCACCCACACATACATTAACAGAGCAAGTCTGAGCAGACCAGGTCACTCAGCACTGTCAAGCTGACCCCTTATATGTCTCTGGAGTCACTGGGCTGGAGGAAGCAGCACTTTCAAGCTGACTCTCCTTATATGCCCCTGGGCTCCATGGACTGGGTCAAGCAGCACTTTCAAGCTGTTACCCTTATGCGTCCCAGTTTCAGCATGTCCCACTCCCCCAATACAAGTAGGGGGAGTAACCTACTTGATGAGCAATGTATTTTGGGTGTTGCAGGAATCTTTAGCTTAGGTAAAAGAAGCGTTGCTATAGAGTGAATGGGGGAAGCTAAAAACACAAAAGAGTTAAGTTCAGCAAGAGAGAGAGAAGGAACCAACTTAACCATAAAAGTTATTTATTGAATACTAATGATAACTACACAAGGAGAGCTAAATCAACATAACATACTGTGACAAAGTTCCTCCTCTATCTTGGTGGGTCCTGCACTTATTGGCGGATTTTCTTGCCTCAGAGATTCACCATGTGGGTTGGGGAACAGCCAAGAGACCTTCCCCTCTGGAAGAACCCACAGTCCAGGTCAATTGGGAGGTTTGGGGGGAACCTGGGCCCACCCTCTACTCCGGGTTCCAGCCCAGAGCCCTGTGGACTGCAGCTGTCTATAGTGCCTCCTGTAACAGCTGCATGACAGCTACAACTCCCTGGACTACTTCCTCATGGCCTCCTCCAAACACCTTCCTTATTCTCACCACAGGACCTTCCTCCTGGTGTCTGATAACGCTTGTGCTCCTCAGTCCTCCAGCAGCACACTCTCAGCTCCTCGCACCTCTTACTCCCAGCTCCTCAGACTCACACCACAAACTGAAGTGAGCTCCTTTTTAAAGCCCAGGTGCCCTGATTAGCCTGCCTTAATTGATTCTAGCAGCTTCCTCTTAATTGACTCCAGGTGTCCTAATTAGCCTGCCTGCCTTAACTGGTTCTAGCAGGTTCCTGATTACTCTACTGCAGCCCCTGCTCTGGTCACTCAGCGAACAGAAAACTACTCATCCAGTGACCAGTATATTTGCCCTCTACCAGACTCCTGTACCCCACTGGTCTGGGTCTGTCACAATACATTATTAAAGATTAATACCTAAGGTAGAAAGGAAAACAGAGAGAAAGAGAGGGGGATCTTACCCACTCTATAAGGCTTGAACTGGTCGGGGTTCCCAGGTGATGGTGGTAGCGGAGTGTCCTGAATGCTGGAGACAGGCAGAGTCCCCAGCACAATCTGTGAGGAGATGATGGAGTTCTAGTGGAACTGATGCCTAGTTTGGATCTAAGCATCAGAACCCTGACTAGAGGGTAAGTAGGGATTTTTGTAGAGAAAATACAATGGTTCATGGGAGAACACTAGATTTGTTTATAGGTAAACTGATGACTCAAAGGTTTTCTTTAGACTAGACAATAGGAGCTGATCAGTCTTGGCTATGGCTGGTGTTTTCTTCCAGGGAGCTCACAATGCAACTAGGCTGCTTCAGTATTTGGATATCAATTAAGGATTCATTACTAGAATTGGTCTGATAATTGCTGAGCTGGGTGTGTGCAGACATAGGTTCATTAGCATCTGGAGCAGAGATTCCCATGATGCAGTGTTTCCCTGCTTTTTCTGGTCCCAGAATTCAGTGTTCTCCATTCTGTATGTAAATTGAGATGTCTTCCTGTCCCATCTTTCATGCAGATGAGGCTAGGGGAGTTGTCTCTGCTCTCCATTCTGTATGCTAATGGAGATGTCTTAATCTTGTCACCCTTGTCAGGAGAGGTCTAGGTGTGTCTCCCAACGCCCTTCATTGCTCTCTGCAAGTTTTCTTCTTCTGATGGGTTTTGGTTTAAGCAGAGGCTGGGGGGCGGGGGGTGTCTTTCATGAGTCCGGCTGAATACTGCACCCTGGTTCCCCAAGAACACAGAGGTGTCTGGTATCACTCTCCGCTTCTCCCGCTGGCCCCCCTATTGCTGGGCAGCACGCACCCAGCCCAGCCTCGCTGCTGCACATGCTCCCCCCGGCCCCTCGCCGCTGCACATGCTCCTCCCGGCCTGACCCGAGCGCTTTGGACCCGAACGGGCCCAGCAGTGCAGCCCATCCCCGCTCCCTATCTGGCCACCTGGTGTGCTCCTCCGGATGTGCCCGCCGCCCCCACCATGGCTCCTCCGCCCGTGCTGCCCTTCAGAGAGAAGCAGTCCCCACCCGCTGGCACCATATAAGGTAACCACTAAAGTGCCGCTTTTGAAAAATGTCCTGAGGGGAAGCGGCTGCTTCCCCTGCATCCCACTAGCTATGCTACTGAAGAAGGGCTTTCAGACTGTCTGGAGTGGCTGAAGAGCACGGGTACCAACCTCAGGGCAGACTGTTCAGAAGCAGGGCACAACCTCCACCTTGGCTGTGAGTTCTAGACTTAGATTTCACCAACCAAGTATCAAGTGGGAACTCCTCAAGCTCTACAACAACCTTAACATGGAGTCACAGACAATCCCCTTGGACACTTCAGTCTGTCTTGCCACCCAGGTAAGCCTGCCTTTGCGATAGATGGTCCCTTACACCATAAATCACAATAATATTCAGGGAGCTGATCCCTCGCAGGCACAGACTTGGCTTCCCCATTCTAAGGGCAGGTGTCAGTGGGTGCCACACAATCCCGGGCACCACAAGAAATGTCACACGGATATACAATAAAATTAACAGATGGCAAATTCTGAACCAATAAATACTTTTTTTCCAAGATGTGTGATAAGACTCTAGTCATCAAAGCGGGACTGCACATTTGTATGGCTAACAGGAATAACCAGAGTTTTCATAGGCAATGATGATAATTTCTATTACTCTAAGCAGCAGGTTGTTTTTCTCTAGGGACCAGACACAGACACAAACACTCAGAAACTCTCAGCTATTCTGCTGCAAAAACAAGACGACCCTGAGTAGATGCTGAGGGCATTAGGGGTCAAACCTCCCCAAACACAATGTGTATCTCCATGCTGGGTAGAGACTGCGTATTGTTACCCCTTTTTCACTCAAGTGGTTAGTCAAAGTTTGGAGCCATGGGGATGTCCCAGTTGGAAGTAGAAATTGATGGAGTCTGATATTTTCTTTGATCCAATCTCGTTTATAGACAAGGAATGTACAAAGTCCGACTTCTCTGAATGCATGAGGAACCAAGAACAAAAGGAGCAGCTTCTTTGCTTACCGCCCCAAATCTCGTTAGTCACCTCGTTCGACCTAAATGCTCACTTTTTCCAGGCTCACACTGGGCTACTGCTTGGCTTCCCTGCTTTTTCCCCTGAGGCTCTCTCACTCTGTTCTGTGTGTTCTCTCTTCTCTCTCTTCTCTCTCACACACATCCATGCTTAGCCAAACCCTTCTGCCCAATCAGTCAAATTCCTGGGCAGGTTCACACACCTCTGTGTCTTAGGTGGGGGAGGGGGCTTCTGATTAACTCATCCTGACCAGGACCAGCTCCAGGGTTTTTGCCGCCCCAAGCGGCAAAAAAAAAAAAAAAAGCCGCGATTGGCGGCACCTCAGCCACACCGCTTTCTTCTTCGGCAGCAATTCGGCCAAAGAGCCGGACGTGCCGCCCTTTTTCTTTGGCCGCCCCAAGCACCTGCTTCCTAAGCTGGTATGTTCACACATCAGTTAGAATAAGTTTTTTAACTCAACCATAACAAGGTTTCGTCCAGCTCATAGCGACATTCCTCATGGCAGGGGAGGCTCAGGCTAATATCCCAGGCTTGTTCCCACCCTACAACATCCACACAGCTATATTTAGCACAATAGCACAAGCCCTGCTAGCATGAGTCTGCCTACCCAGGCTGGGAGGCTTACCTTTAGCTGCCGTGTAGACGTACCCTCAGTGGCTCAACTACTGTCATGCCTTCAATTAGTTCCTGTGTATTCATTTGAATTAGCATCCTAAGGACTAAAATACTATTCAATGGGTAGAATTTTCAAAAGTACCACAGTGATTTCAGAGCCTGAGTTCCCCTTCAGAAGGACCTAAGGCCGGGGGAATCTGTGTCTCATTGAAAGTCAATGAGATTTATGCTTCTAAGTCAGCTAGACACTTTTGGAAATTTTACCCAATGTGCTTCAGCATGAAAGATGCTGGCACTTTTCATATATGTCATAAGTAGCATTTCCTCGATGCCTACCTGCTGTTTTTTTACTTGACATTGATTTTGTTGTTGTTGTTGTTGCTGTAGCAAAGCGGTTGTGTCAACAGAAATCATTCACATCATTTATTTTATTTTGATAGCCATTAATCTGTTTAGGGGCTGATGGACTGGGTTGTAGGGAATGTGTACACTGCAGTGTAAGCCCAAACTCAGATTCAGGTTTGAGGATTTCAATCTGACACACGCACATTCAAAGACCATTCTACACCTATTCAGAAGATAATTAAGCCTTCTTTTGCCAGGGCCTCTGTGATCAGGATACTGTTTCATAAGCTCAGGCAAAAGGGGGTACATGTGATCCCCAAGAATAACCATGGGAACAGTGATTCCATTTATGACATTGTAATTTGGAATAGTGTTCCAGCCTGTCCATGAAGGTAGACGCCTGACTGACAGAATACCCTGGTATCATGAACTTTTCCAGTGCAGCCCACGTTGGCGTCCATAAATTGGCCTCTGTGGTCCCCAAGTGCCTGCATACACATGGAGTAGTAGCTATTGCAGTGTATGTACTCCGGCTCCTTGAGTACATACAATAATGGCCCCCGTGCAATGGGGAAACCCCATTCTCTCCAAGCCAGCAGTTACTTCGGGGATATTGTTTATGCCCCCACCTTGGATAAACCACACACCTGACTGCCTCAGAAACCTCGGCCACCACTTTACCTTCCAGTCGACTTTCCAATCCCAAATTGGTTAGCAACATACCTGTAGGACTCTGGGGTATAGCAACATAATTTTGAAGAGGAATGGCTTCCCTCGTGTATGTGTTGTGGTGCTGAAGGGTCCGGGGAAGCTGCTCACAAGGTTCCAGAAATGTAGCTTTCTTCATGAGCAAGTACTGGTCATCCCAGGTCTGCATGATGAGGGGGTCCCAACAGTCTGTGCTCGTGGCTCTGCTCCAGATGCAACACAGGGGGCATCAGCGGCTCTCCCAAGAGCCATGAACAGCATCAGCCAGTTTGAGTCTGCCAGGTCTGTATCACCCTCATCCTNGACTCCATCTGAATTCATTTGAGCAACATATATTAACTGATGATCTTTCTCAGGGCCTCCTTCACCTCTTTGTTTCGCAGGCTGTAGATGAGGGGGTTGAGCATGGGAGTCAGGACTGTGTAGAAGACAGAGAACACTTTGTTTAGGGCTCTCAGGTTGCTGGATTTCGGTATTATGTAGACAATCATTATAGTCCCATAGAAAAGTGTTACAACAATGAGGTGAGAGGAGCAGGTGGAAAAGGCCTTTTGCCTCCCAGTGGTGGAAGGGATTCTCAGGATAGTAGCAATGATACAAACATAGGATGTCACAGTTAATAGAAATGGGCAAGGCGTGTCTAGGGACGCGAGAATGAAACTAACCAGTGTGATCATGCTGGTGTCACTGCAGGAGAGTTTTAGCATTGGAGAAAAATCACAAAAGAAATGGTCAATTTCATTGGGGCCACAAAAAGTTAATTGTGACATAAAACACATCAATATTACACAACTTAGAAATCCGCTTATCCAAGACCCTGCTGCTAGCTGGAGGCACAACCTGCCGTTCATCAGGGTTGCATAACGCAGGGGTTTGCATATCGCTAAATACCGATCATAAGACATCACTGCTAGGAGATAGCATTCTGTAGCTGCCAAATAACAAAAGCAAGACAACTGTGCAAAACAGCCACTGACAGAAATGGTTCTGTCTCCAGTCAGGAGACTGGCCAGCATCCTTGGCAGGAAGGTCGAGGTATAGCAGGTCTCCAAGCAGGACAAGTTCCCCAGGAAGTAGTACATGGGTGTGTGAAGGTGCTGATCAGCCACAACTAGCACTATGATGAGGATGTTCCCAGACATGGTCACAATGTAGATCACTAGGAAAACCAGGAAGAGAAGGATCTGAAGTTCAGGGAGATTCCCGAATCCCAGGAGGATAAATTTTGTGATGACCGTTCGATTGTCCTCTTCTGCTTTCTCTATGAGGTGCATCTAGGTACAAATAAAAATACTAAAACTCAGAAACGGGATTTTCAAAGGCACAAACATCCCATCAGCTTAACCAAGTGCAGAAGAACAGGTATCCAGAGGCATTTAGGCACCCAAAATTGCAGATAGGCGCCTAGTGGGATTTTCAAAAGTACTTAGGCAACCAAGGTGCCTTAAGGCCAGATTTTTAAAGCTACTTAGGAGCTGCGGGACTCAGCATCACAATGCCCAAGCCTAAATCTTTTTTTCCCAGATTTAGGCACCAAGGAGTCTACATTCTATTGCCAGCCAATGGGATTTAGACTCCTCCATGTCTAAATCCCTTTTGAAAATGTAATTTAGGCTCCTCAATCAGTTAGGCATTGTTGCAACACTGAGCTCAGCAACCCCTAAATAGCTTTAAAAATCTGGGCCTGAGGGCTTTGCTGAATCAGGACCTTAATTTAAGCTATGCAGAGCCACAAAGTATCTGCTGTTCCTCAAAGGATGCTAGCCACTGGGAAGTTTTAGCCCACACTAAAAATGGTCAACCGAGCTAAGAAAGAGTAAAGGAATGGTTTTAACAATAACAATATCACAGCCTTTCTTCACATGAATAAATCTATGAGGTCTAATTCTGATCTCATGAACTGTTTTTTGCAATATTAACTTCTACCAGACATCCTCCCATTTTACAACTGCCCAGGTGAGGTCAAATCCAGGAGCTGTAAATTCTGAGTAGACAGACAGACAGACAGACAGATAGAGCTTTTGTAGTTCAATTGTTTTCCTAGTAGCACACCGCATGGTCTAAGGTCCTTAATCAGCCTTTACTCAGTGAAAATTCCCATATACCCAGAACAATGGAAGTGTGTTGGTTACAGACCAAGCAAAATTGTAGTTTATGAACACCTCACAGTCCTTAATGTATTTATCCTCACAATGCCACAGTGAGATTGGAAAAGGTTTCTGTGCCCATTGTACAGATGGAGAACTGAGGCCCAGAGGGCCAGATAAGGTACTTAGTGCCTAAAAATGCAGATCAGTGCCCAGTGGGAATTTACAAAGTCCTTGATCAGGCTCAGAGCCTAACTCCCATTGAAGCCAAAGGGAGTTAGATGCTTAACCTGCTTAGATGCTTTTCAGCATTCCACTTGGTGCCCATCTGCCATCATTTGGTGCCTCAACACCTTTAAAAATCTGGCCCTAAGTAATTCCCCTGAAGGCCCCGAGAGAGCCTGCTGGAGAGCAGAGAATTGACCCCACGTGTCCAACATCCCAGGTTAGCCCCCTACCCAAACCTATCCAGAGCTATAGCTCGCCACATTATTCAGTTTCCTGAATTACTCAATGATCTCTTATGACAGTGAGTTCCAGGAGACAAATACACATTGTGTAAAAAGAAAATTGTTTCATGTCTGAGTGCTAAAGGTGTTGTCTGTTAAGTTGATTGGGTCACTCTTGATATGTAGTTCACCTGATGGAGTTTCTCTGTCCCATTCATTAATCCTTAACCTCTCGCATGTCCCACCTTGTTCATCTCCTCTTTAAATTAAACTCCCTGAGTCTTTTCTGAGGCTGGGATATTCAAAGGGACCTAAAGAAATTAGACACTTGAAAAATCAAGGGGATTTGGTCACCTGGCTCCCCTGATATTCCCAGCCCCACTAAACTCTGCCCATCTATGCATCTGTTTCTCTTCTCACCCTCTGCCCCGTTCCCAGCCCCATGCAATAAATGGGAAAGAAGAGACGCTCTCTTCCCCAGCTCTGAGACAGCAGGTGCCGTGCAGGAGCCTGCATGTCAGCGCCAGCAGAGCAGGGCGTGAGCACGCTCTCCTCATGCTAATGCCTGAGACACTGAGAGCACGACACTGACTAGCAGCACAGCTGGGAAACTCCCTCTGCTCAGTGTCCTGCCCCGTGCACAAAGGGAATGCCCCGAGCAGGCACATACAGACCCCTCTCCCTTTCCTCCCCTCTTTGGCACCCTGAGACACACTCTACCCCAGCTGCACTCTGCAGCCCAGCTGAAGAGTGAGAGTGTCTGGGCCTGGATTTTGTGCAGCATCCCGGGTGCAACAAAACAGCTGGAACTCAATGCTCCCAGCCACGCTCTGCAGTGTCGCAGTTCAGCCCTTTTTGGGGAAGGGATGAGACATATCAAGGGCAGAGTAGGAAGTGAGAGGGAGCAGGATATGCACAGCCACAGTGTGCACCTGAGAGACAGCTCCAGCTGTGCTCCTTCCCACTACCGCACCGTTTCCTCACTATATGAGATCCCCAGGATCTGACTAAGGGCTTGTCTAAACGGAGAGTTAGATCACGGCAAGCTGGGGTGTGAATCTACAGCACGCTAGCCTGCCACGTACTAACGCTCTGTGTGGACCCTGTTCCAGTGCACTAAACATTCCCTAGTGCACATTGACCTACGCCCATTTCAAACAGCACTAGGGCAAAATCCACTAGGGGACTTTTAGTGCTTGATAGCAGGGTCCACATGGCCCCTTACTGCACAGCAACCTGCAGCACTGTAGATTTCCACCCCAGCTTGCCATGCACTGACTCCCTGTGTGGACAAACCCCAGGAAGATTCAGATTTACCTTCAATCCTCAGCAAGAAGCGGCGACCTCTGTGTCGATGCTGAGTGGGTGTGGGGATCTGGTTTCCACTTCCATGCTGCTCCCTTCTGTGTCTCCTGCTCTCAGAGCTTGTGTACCGGGTGGGGTAGTGCACTCAAGAGAAATGGGATTTCTAAAGGGTACCAACGTCTGGCACGCAAACTGGCTCGTGTAGACTCTTGCTGGCACCCATTGAAAGTTCCTTTGTGCACAACACATTGGGGCACTTTAGAATTAACACCCCGCTGTTGTGCACCACCCGCCCCATATGGACAAGTCCTTATTCGCTCTGCAAAGACACCTACCTTCTACTGCTGCACTGGGCTGGCTCTTGATTTCTTGCTTGATGCACACACCCATGTGTATTACAAGGGACCTCCATGCCTCCTGCTCTGGAGCCTTCTAGGGTTTATAGGAGAAAGCAGCCTCACGCTGGCTCAGGCAGCTGTTGGGATCTCCGCTGAGGCTGCTGCTAATGATCCCTTTGAAAGTGCCCCCAGGAGGGAATTCAATGCTATGGTGCTTGTTACGACAGTGTAAACATCAAGGCCATTGACTACTGAGGCCTGGTCTACTCTACAGAGTTAGGTCAACGCAAGGCAGCTTACATTGACCTAACTATGGAAGCGTTTACACTTAAATTTCGCTCCCGCCGATGTAACTGCCCCACTACACCGACTTAGTAACCCCACCTCCACGAGCGGCGTAGAGTCCAGGTTGATGTAGTTAGTGTTAATGTAGACACTGCGTTGCTTATGTCGACTGTTACTGGCTTTCCGGAGCCTTCCCACAATGCCCCACACTGGCAGTTCAATCAGTGCGAGTGCTCCTGGTGAGGTCACACATCGCCGACACAAGGAGCAAAGTGCAGACACGCACAAGCGATGTAATTACTGCGGCGGCTGTCTGCCGACGTAAGTTAGGTCATTTTAATTTTGTAGTGTAGGCATGGCCTGAGTTAAAGAAGAATGAGTTCCTTAGGATTTGGCCCATAGAAGTTATTCTTTGCTGACTCTCTGGGCTAGATTGTCCATTCCGGGATGAATTAACAGGAGTGTTGTATGTAAGACCTGGGAGGTAATTGTTCTGCTCTACTCGGCACTGGTGAGGCCTCAGCTGGAGTAGTGTGTCCAGTTCTGGGCCCCACACTTCAAGAGGGAAAACCTAACCCGTGAGGAAAGGTAGAAAGAATTGGGCATGTTTAGTCTAGAGAAGAGAAGGGTGAGGGGGGACGTGATAACAGTCTTCAGAGACGTACCAGGTTGTTAGACAGAGGATGATGATCTATTGTTCTCCATGTGCACCAAGGATAGGACAAGAAGGAAACTATAACAAAACATGCAGAGGAGTGGGGAGGAGCACTGTGGAATCACAGAGCAACTGTGTGGCCCATGGAGAAACCACTGGATTGGGACTATTCCCAGTTCTGCAACTGGCCTGTCACGTCACCTCTCTGCGTCTCAGGTTCCCATCTGTAAAATGGGGATAATGATGTCAAGCTCTTGGAGATCTGCTGATGAAAAGCATGATATAAAAGCTAGGTCTTTTGATTATTACCGAGCCACAGTAGTGCATCAACTGCGAACCTAGGTGAGAAGGACAGTTATCTAAATGGCCAGTAACTCCTGCCAACAAACATTGCTCCTTCTGTTTAAAAAACTAGGAAATAAAATGTCACAAAAAACCTTTGTTAACACAGAGTTAAAGTGCCTGGTGATAGCTTGGGCCCTTCCCAAAGGCTGAGTTCAGCAAAACTCTGACTTCTGAGAACCAGGAAATACAGAGAGAAGATAAATGACCACACAACCTTAACTCTGCCCTATTTGTGCAGTTCCCCAAAATACTCACACCATGCACTCCCACTCTGCCATGTCACTGCAATGGACAGGTGCTCCCTGCCCTGGCCTTATGTTCAAACACTGATCCTACTCCCCCAACAGAATACCACACTTGTAAAGTGTAACGGCCACTTCACAACCTTTTCCAGCCACTGAGTTGCTGAAGGCAGGGGAGAGTATTGTCGCACTGTGGCAGCACAGGCTTTTCAAGACCACTTAGCTCACTCATGCCATCCCCGATGATGAGGGAAGAAGGGCTGTCAGGCTGTCTGGAGAGGCTGAAGAGCACGGGTACCAACATCAGGGCAGACTGTTCAGAAGCAGGGAACAACCCCCACATTGGCTATGAGTTCTAGACTTAGATTTCACCAACCAAGTATCAAGTGGGAACTCCTCAAGCACTACAACAGCCTTAACATGGAGTCACAGACAGTCCCCTTGGGCACTCCAGTCTGTCTTGCCACCCAGGTAAGCCTGCCTTGGAAGAATGAGCCATCATTCTCAAGTTGGAAGCAACAAAATCAGAGGCAGCTTTATTCAAGCAATTGTAAGGGAAGAATACAGCTGACAGAGAGCATCTATGCCTCATTTTCTCCGAAATACAAGCAATATCACACAAGCATTTATACTCTTTTGTGGCATGCATTAATTGAAAACATCTACATTTTGTTTATATTATATCCTGTCTAATCCAGCATTTTCTCACTTTCACTTCTCAAAACATCGTTATCTCAAGGCTAGGTCACACTGACTCTGCGCTGCTGCTTTCCCACTCGCTTCTGACGTGAGCCCTACTTCTACAGGTCCCGCGATCTTAGGCTAAGACTTAGCATAACAGTTGCTCTGTTTCTAACAAAATAAAATGGCTACACTTAAATCCTCTCTTTCTTTCCTGCTTCCACAGCCCCTTACACCAAAAATCACAATATTCAGGTTATTCCCAGTCCCAAAGGACTGGTCACTTACCCCAGGTCAATTGCACTTTAGATCTTACGCCAAAGATGATGCTTGTAGCCAATCCCATAATAAACTATCTAAGGATCTATTAGCTAAGAAAAAACAAACAAGGGAGTTATTTACAAGATTAAAGCGGGTAAACACACACAGAAATGAGTTACAGCCTTAAGTTTCAAAAGGTGATAGAAGCTGCTGTAATATGCAAGCTGAGCGTGTCCTTTAGGGCTAAGCCTGGCTAAGCAGCTGGGGATCCCTTGCTTATGCTTAGAAATCTTGCTCTCCCAAAGGCCAAGCAGCACAGACATACAGTTTCTTCTTGTCAGGGATTTTTTATTCCCTTCCCCCAGAGTTCAAGCTAATGGGATGAGGCCTCATCATGGGTGTTGAGGGGAACAATCATCACAGTCTTTTGTCCTCTGATGTTCCACAATGGTTCTTCTGGTGTATATGGGCTTGCTTTTGTTGGACTGGAGATAACTACTCCTGGGGCAAGCTAATATTTCACACTTGGTAATGATTCTCTTCTGACTGGGGAAGAGGGGTTCCAGTGTCAGAGCAAACACTTAAATGTTACCTTAAAACATGGGATACAGACATTATAAGTGAGATTAATGCTGGCAGCAAGTTACAAACATTCCATAAAGTCTAAACACTAAAGACAGTTTTATAAATCTAATATCTATTTTAACAATACCGACACACAGGTGAGCCAGACTGGTTTCCAGATGTGTATTTGTCAGTGTTCAGTGAGGCCTAGGGGCCTTGGCATGAACTGGCGTTTGGTCTGCCAGCATCACAGGGAGTATTCTGCCTCTGTCCAAAAAGCATGATAAGGCTGAATATAGCAATGATATAGAGGTATTATGTTACTGTCAATCCCAAGCAAAGTCTTCACTTCTGTGTTAAAGTCTCAAATCAAGATGCACTTCATGGGAAAGATTGGGATCCTCAGTACAATTTTACACCTGGTCATTCCATCGTTGACCAGATCTTTACCCTTTGAGACATCATATGAAAAGATGGCTGAATTTAATCAGCCATACGCAGCACTTTTTATAGACTTCCATAAGCCCTTTGATTCAGTGAATCAGGTAAGTTTCTGGGGTATGATGAGGCAGGGACTTGGCGTCCCTGGAAAGCTCTATAATGGAACAGAAAGCTGTGTTTGAGTCAATGGCTAGTATATGGCATGGGGTTTCCTATCTCCACTGCAGTTAGGCCATGTTGCAGTCTCTCCCCATCACTTTTCAATATCAGCATCGACTGGTTGATGGATAAATATGAGGAGGCAGCTTTCAGGGGTGTTGAACTGACCACCATGATTCTTGGAGATCTCAAAGATGCTGTTGATGTTGTCATGTTGGCTCATATTGGTGAGCTGCTGCAGCTGACAGCTGATCTGGTTGAACAAGAGGCAGCATGCATTGATCTGGTCATTAATCTGGATAAAACGAAGTCGTAGGCCATTATCATCCAGCTCCAGATTACAAGCAGCTCAGTATTAAACTGTCTGGGCGGGACATAAGGCAGGTGGCAATGCTCAAATACTTGGGCAGCTTCATAGACAGGGCTGGAGGATGCTCAGATGATGTGGACACTAGTATGGCAGCAGGTGCCACCACATTTCAGGCCTTTCAGTGACATCTGTAGGGACGTCATGACATCCAGCTTTCTGCATAGCTGCAGATCTATAGAACTGCGGTGACACCAACTCTGTGGTACAACAGTGGAATGTGAGCACTGAGGAAGGCTGAAGAGCATTGGATTACCAGTTTTGGTTCTCATCATCTTTGCCAGCTGCTCCATATTAAGTTAATAGACTCAGGTCTCGGAGTGTGTGGTCCACTGTCCAGGAGAGTGCATTTTGACAGAGGACGTTGGAGTGCTATTTCCTAGCTATGCCAAGGCTTAGTTATTTGACGATTTGGGAATCACTTCCCTCCTCTGTGCCTCAGTTTTTTAGTCTATGGAATAGGGATAATGATATTTGCAATCCTTTGCAATGTGCTTTGAGGTCCACAGATGGAAAGGGGTATGAAGGAATTACATATCGTTAAAGGGGCTTACACATAATTCCCATTCACTTGGGCTCTTCACACGCAGACAGCAACAGCACGTGGGAAAATGGGAGATTTCCTTTGGGATTAGGATGCCTTTTGCATCGGCTTTGAGGCAGTATAGCAGAGCATAACATTCGGAATATACTACCAACCACCTGACCAAGATGAGGACAGCGACTGTGAAATACTCAGGAAGATTAGAGAGGCTACAAAGGCGGAAAACACAATAATAATGAGGGATTTCAATTATCCCCATATGGACTGGGTACATGTCACCTCAGGATGGGATGCAGAGATAAAAGTTCTAGACACCATTAATGACTAATTCTTGGAGCAGCTAGTCCTGGAACCCACAAGGGAGAGGCAATTCCCAAGTGGAGCACTAGATCTGGTCCAGGAGGGTGAATATAGATGAACTGCTCAGTAACAGTGACCACAATGTAATTAAATTTAAACATCCTTGTAGGTGAAAACCCCCACAGTAGCATTTAACCCCCAAAAGGAGAACTACACAAAAATGAGGAGGCTAGTTAAATGAAATTAAAAGGAACAGTCACAAGGGTGAAATGCCTGCAAACTGCATGGAGAGTATTTAAAAACACCACAATAGAGACTCAAACTACATTTACACACACACCCCTCAAAAAAAAGTAAGAGGACCAGAAAAATGGCTAACAGCAAAGTAAAAAAGGCAGTTAGAGACAAAAAGATATCTTTTATAAATTGGAAGTCAAATACTACTGAGGAAAATAGAAAGGAGCATAAACTCTGGCAAGTCAAGTATACAAGCATGAGTAAGGCAGGCTAAGAAAGAATTTGAAGAGCAACTATCTAAGGACACAAAAACTAAAAACAATTTTTTTAAGTACACCAGAAGCAGGAAGCCTGACAAGCAGTCAGTGGGGCCATTGGACGATCAAGGTGCGAAAGGAGCACTCAAGGAAAACAAAGCCATTTCGGAGAAGCTAAACAAAATCTTTGCATCAGTCTTTACTGCAGAGGATGTGAGGGAGCTTCCGACACCTAAGCTATTCTTTTTAGGTGACAAATCTGAGGAACTGTCCCAGATTGAGATGTCAATAGAGGAGGTTTTGGAACAAATTGATAAATTAAACAGTACTAAGTCATTAGCACCAGATGGTATTCACCCATGAATTCTGAAGGAACTTATATGAAATTGCAGAACTACTAACTGTGGTATGCATCCTAGCACTTAAATCAGTCTCTGTACCAGATGAATGGAGGGTAGCTAATGTAATGCCAATTTTTAAAAAAGGCTTCAGAGGCAATCCTGGCAATTACAGTCTGGGAAGCCTAACTTCAGTACCAGGCAAATTGGTTGAAGCTATAGTCAAGAACAGAATTATCAGACACATATATGAACACAATGTGTTGGGGGAATAAGGGAAATCATGTCCCACCAATTTATTAGAATTCTTCAGGGTGTCAACAAACATGTGGACAAGGGTAATCCAGTGGATATAGTGTACTTGGACTGTCAGAAAGGCTTTGGCGAGGTCCCTCACCAAAGGCTCTCAAACAAAGCAAGCAGAGAGGGGATAAGAGGGAAAGTCCTCTCATGAATCAGTACCTGGTTAAAAAGACAGGAAACAAAAGGTAGGAATAAAAGTCAATTTTCACAATGTAAATTATGGGGTCCCCCAAAGATCTGTACTGGAACCAGTGTTGCTCAACATATTCATACATGATCTGGGAAAAGGGATAAAGAGTGAAGTGGCAACATTTGCAGATGAGAGAAAATTACTCAAGAAAGGTTAGTCCAAAGCTGGGAAGGTGCATAGGTATCTGTCCCCAGAAAAGTCTGGAGAAACAGATGATAAGTAGGTGAGAAATTGAAGGGCAAGGTCCCTGAAAAAAACAATGAGTTCTGAGAGAGAGAGAGGGGGGGGGGGGAAGGACAAACAGAGGATGAGTAACAAAGGAGATCTCACAAAACTGGGTTACTGGAAACAAAATGGCAGATGAAATTCAATATTGATAAATGCAAAGCAGTGCACATCGGAAAACATAATCCCAATTATGCATACAAAGTGATGGGGTCTAAATTAGCTGGTACCACTGAAGAAAGATCTTGGAATCATTGTGGATAGTTCCCTGAAAACATCTGCTCCATGTGCAGCGGCAGTCAAGAAAGGTAACAATGTTAGGAACCTTTAGGAAAATGATAGCTAATAAGCCAGTAAATATCATAATGCCTCTATATAAATCTATGGTACGCCCACACCTTGAATACTGAATGCAGTTCTGGTTGCACTATATCAAAAAAGATATATTAGAACTGGAAAAGGTACAGAAAAGGGCAACAAAAATGATCAGGGGTATGGAACAGCTTCCATATGAGGAGAGATTAAAAAGACCGGGACTGTTCAGATGGAAAAGAGACGACTAAAGGCAGATATGATAAAGGTCTATAAAACTATGAATGATGTTGAGAAAGTGAATAAGGAAGTGTTTTTATCCCTTCACATAAAACAAGAACCAGGGGTCACCAAATGAAATTAATAGGCAGCAGGTTTAACACACACATACGGAAGTTGTTCTTCACACAACGCTTAGTCAGCCTTTGGAACTCATTGCCAGGGGATGTTGTGAAGGCCAAAAGTATAACTGGGTTCAACAAATAATTAGATCAGTTTATGGAGGATAGGTCTTTTGATGGCTATTAGCCAAGATGCTCTGGGTGTCCCTAAACCTCTGCCTGTCAGAAGCTGGGATTGGATGACAGGGGATGGATCACTCGATAATTTCCCTGTTCTGTTCATTCCCTCTGAAGCATCTGACACCGGCCACTGCCAGACACAGGACACAGGGCTAGATGGACCATTAGTCTGACCCAGAGTGGCCATTCTTGTGTTGTTACACTGTTTTAACAGGTAACACAGCCTCAATTCCCCTATGGAGGGAATCCAGACAATCACTGGCAGCAGTCCCAAGGGAGATCCCAACAGCAGCGGCAAGGGCCAGGGGCTGGCTGCTTTCCCTGATAAATCCTGCAAGAATCCAGAGCAGGAGACATTAAGGGTTTGTGTGATGCCAACAATCAACCCAGGCAGTGAGAGACGCCCATCCCAGCAGCCACAGGCAGATGTCTGCCCACAAACTGAGACAAGAAGACTGACTGACACCAGACCCTGTCACTGGCGATGGGGAGCTCGCTGCTTCATGTGGAGGTTTGAAGGTAAGTGTCACTAGCCTCGGGGCAATTCCTCAGGTTCTTGCTCAAACGAAGCCCTTGCTCTGAGACACTCCCCTTGGACAGTGTCCTCACACACTGGGAGCTCTGCCAGAGTAAGGACTTCACAGTCGGTTTCTTTGTGGTTCACAGCTGGAAAAACTAATGAATCAGAAAGAAGACCCAGCTATCATCTCTGCCCTTACACATCCCTCTGTCTGTCTTCCCCTCACCCTCCTGATCGCTGGCTGGATCTCCCCATCTCTCTCTCCCTGATAGAGCATTGTTTTCTCAGGGACCGTGGCCTTCTGTTTCTCAACTACTTAACAGCTGCCGCTCCAGACTTTTCTGGGGAGCAGATACCTATGCACCATCCCAGCCCAATCCTCAGATGCTTCATGTCTACTGCTGAGTATCTCCTCCCTGGATTTCCGTGGGGCTTGAGGGCCCTCAGCATTTCTTGGGCAGTATTGAGCACCCCACAGAAAAAGGGTGTACATTAGAAATGCACTGAATGGAGACTGGATTCCTTACAGATTAGGAAACAGCGACACTTGTGTCCTGTCACAAACTTTGCCCAAGCATTCACTGCTCTACCTTAATTTTTTTCCCAGAGGATGGGTACTAGGCACCAGCCTATGACTTAGAAGATCTGGGGTCTCTTCTCTGATCAGCCGCAGCCTCTCTGTATGACCTTGGGTAAGTCACTCATAGTCAATAATTATTAGTTAACATTAATCAATAATAGCTTGTAATTCATTATAAGCAGTTTCAGTGTTTCTGGACTAGTCGCTAATGGGATATGAATGAGAGGAATCTGAGTATGCATCTGCTCTAAGGGGTGGTTTTATTTGTGCCTTGGGCACAGCCCTGGGCACAGTCACTTTCCCATCTGTGCTGTTGGTCATTGTCACTCCCTCATCACAGGCACTGACATGGTACAATCTCATTCCTGCCCTTCTCTGAGGAAGCTCGTGTGTCTGACCCTCGCCCCCATCACATTGTTAAGCAGGAGATCAGACTACATCTGATGAAGTGGGCTCTAGTCCATGAAAGCTTATGCTCAAATAAATTTGCTAGTCTTTAAGGTGCCACAAGTACTCCTGTTCTTTTTGCGGATATAGATGAATACGGCTGCTACTGTGAAACCTACAGTGGACAAGTAACTCAACTTCAGCTCCCAGCACGATGCTGCGGGGCAAGGGCTGATGCGATCCGTGGCTGTATAAACAGGGGAGCAGGGAGGGGATTTCACCTCTGTAAAGAGCACTGGTGACACCGATTCTGGAATACTGTTAGAAACCTTCACCTAATTTCAAGCCTAAACTTGTTGGTGGCCAGTTTATATCTATTTGTTGTTATGTCCACATGGGTATTTAATTTAAATAACCCCTCTCCCTCCCTGGTATTTATCCCTCTGATGTATTTATAGAGAGCAATTATATCTCCTCTCAGCTTTCTTTTGGTTAGGATAAACAAGCAAAACTCTTTGAGTCTCCCTCATACGATAGGTTCTCTATTCCTCGGATAAGCCTAGTAGCCCATCTCTGACCTGTTCCAGTCTGAATTCATCTTTCTTAAACATGGGAGACCAGAACTGCACACAGTATTCCTGATGAGGTCTCACAAGTGCCTTGTATGATGGTACTACCATTTCCCTCTCTCTACTGGAAATACCTCACCTGATGCATCCTAAGACTGCATTAGTCTTTTTCATGGCTGCATCACATTAGCAGCTCATGGTCATCCTGTGATCAACCAATACACCCAGGTCTTTCTCCTCCTGAGTCACTTCCAACTGATACATCCCCAGTTTATAGCAAAAATTCTTGTTGTTAGTTGCTAAATGCATGACCTTCACTTTGCACTGTTAAATTTCATCCCATTTCAATTACTCCATTTTTCAAGGTCATCCAGATCTTCTTGTATGATATTCCGGTGATCCTCCATATTGGCAAATACCTCCCAACTTTGTGTCATCCACAAATTTTATTAGCACACTCCCACTTTTTGTGCCAAGGTCAGTAATAAAAATGTTAAATAAGATTGGTCCCAAAACCGATCCCTGATGAACTCCACTAGTAACCTCCCTCCAGCTGGAAAGTTCACCTTTCAATATGACCCATTATAGTCTCCCCTTTAACCAGTTCCTTTATCCATCTTTCAATTCTCATATTAATCCCCATCTTTTCCAATTTAACTAATAATTTCCCATGTGGAACTGTATCAAATGCTTTACTGAAATCCAGGTAGATTAAATCTACTGCAATTTCTTTGTCTAGAAAATCAGTTATCTTCGCAAAGGAAGAGATCAGATTGGTCTATCACAATCTAACAATTGTAAAACCATGTTGTATTTTATCTCAATTACTATTTACCTCTATGTCCTTACCTATTTTCTCTTTCAAAATTTGTTCTAAGATCTTGCATACAATTGAGGTCAAATTTAACAGGTCTGTAGTTTCCTGACTCACTTTTTTCCCCATTCTGAAATAGAGGTAATATATTTGCAATTCTCCAGTCCTAGGATATGATCCCCAAGTTTACAGATTTATTAAAATCTTTCCCTACACTTTCTGACCAGCATGTGGTAGCTTTCCTTGCTGAACCATCCCATCTTCCATTCCTTGCAGGCTTTCTGCTTTCTCTTAATCACCAGTTTGAGAAGCTTGCTCATCTGGTCTGCTCTGGTCTGTAGCCCTTCCGTACAAATTTCTCCCCCTTGCTTGGGATGCCGGCTTCAGATAACTTCTGCAGCTTTGGCAAATGAATTCCAAGCCTCCTCCACATTCAGATCCTGAAGTTCTTCACACCAGTCCACTTCCCAATTAAATTCCCTTAATTTTTTAAAGTTAGCCCTTTTGAAATCAAGCACCCTAGTTTGGTTTACCCTTCCATTTAGTTTAAACTCAATTAGCTCATGATCACTCGAACCCCTACAACCAGTTCTTCTATGAGATCCTCATTGCTCATCAATACCAAATCTCAAATGGCATCACCTTTTGTTGATTCAGCAACTATTTGGTGAAGAAATCTGTCAGCAATCACATCCAGGAAAATCTGGGCCCTACTATTATTAGTTTCAGAGCGGTAGCCATGTTAGTCTGTATCAGCAAAAGCAATGAGGAGTCCTTGTGGCACCTTAGAGACTAACAAACGTATTTGGGCATAAGTTTTTGTGGGCTAAACCCCACTTCATCTGATGCACGGAGTGAAAAATATAGTAAGCAGAATATATATTCTAGCACATGAAAAGATGGAAGTTGCCTTACCAAGTGGGGGGTCAGTACTAACGAGCCAATTCAATTAAGGTGGAAGTGACCTATTCTCAATAGTTGACAAGAAGAGGTGAATACCAAGGAGCGGGGAGGGGCGGAGGGAATTACATTTGTAGTGCCAACAAGGCCAATGCAATCAAGGTGGCCCATTTCCAATAGTTGACAAGAAGGTGTGAGTATCAGCAGAGGGAAAATTACTTTTTGTAGAACTTGTCTTCCAATCTATATCTGGGAAATCAAAGTCTCCCTTGATCACACAATTCCCAGTAGTATTTGTTTCATTAAAAAGATTCAAAAGAGGTCTCTATCCATATTGGATCCTGGTGGTCTGCAGCAGACTCCAAGATTACTTGGGAGAACCTCCGGTAGCTTTCTTCCCCAAAGTGAGTTTGGCCAAAATAGACTCAGTCTTATCTATTCCATCACTTCTAATTTCTTTACAGTCTACCTCATCATTAATATACAATGCTGATCCACCACCTTTGCCTTTATTTCTGTCTTTCCTGAACAGCACATACCCATCAATACCTGGTCTCCAGTCATGACTATTATTCCACCGTGTTTCTGTTATCCCTATAATACCTGGTTTCACTTCCAGCACAGTAGTTCTAGTTCCTCCATTTTGTCACCCAGGCTCCTTGCATTGGTGTACAAACATCTTAACTGTTGCTGCTTGGCTTCGTCCACATTCCTTGCCTGATTGGGTACAGTTATTCTACTTCCCGTATCACCTATCTGACTGGTATCAGCATTATCCTTCCTCTTAATGTCCATTCTCCTATACACTGTGGCTCCTTTCTCCATTGCTGTATCCTTTCTTATTTGATTTTCCTCCCTCTCAATGTTAGAATCAGGTGTGGAGATTTCATGAGCATCTCTCCCAAGTTTCTAGTTTAAAGCTCTTTTAATCAGTTGTGCCAACCTCCATCCGCAAATGGTCCCTTTTGGTCTTAAATCTAAGAATCAATGAATGAAAAAAGTGAGGCAGAAGAGGGGCAAATTAATTCGGTGACAGCTCTTTGGGGTGTGTGGGGAATCTCTACGAATTTCTCTGAAGTGAAGAAGTTTCTCTGTTGTGAGAGAATATAAATCCAGCTCTCAGTTAGCAGTGGGAACTCTTATGGGATCTGTTATGAACATACAGCAAAGGGTTGCATAAAATCCCTCCTTTACCTGTAAAGGGTTATGAAAATCACATAACCTGGTTGGCACCTGATCAAAAGGACCAATAAGTGGAGAAAATACTTCTCCCAAAGCCATACCTGAACTAAGCATCAAAGATTACAAATTATAAGTAATAGGAAGGAAATGCGTTAGATTATCTGTTTGTTTTTTTTTAGCTTGTGAATTTTCCCTGTGCTAAGAGGGAGGTTTAACCTGATTTTGTAACTTTAAAGTTTCACCTAGAGAGGAATCCTCCGTGTTTTGAATCTGATTACCCTGTATATTACCTCCCATCCTGATTTTACAGAGGTGCTTCTTTTACTTTTTTCTTTATAATAAAGTTCTTTTTTTAAGAATCTGATTGGGTTTTTAGTGTCCTGAAAATCCAAGGGTCTGGTCTGTGCTCACCTTGGTTACTCTCAAGCCTTCCCAGGAAAGGGGCCTTGGGGGGATATTTTGGGGAAACAAGGAACTCCAAGTGGTCCTTTTCCTAAATCTTTGACTAAATCATTTGGTGGTGGCAGCAATACCGTCCAAGGGCAAGGAAGAATTTATGCCTTGGGGAGTTTTTAACCTAAGCTGGTAGAAATAAGCTTAGGGGGACTTTCATGCAAGTCCCCACATCTGTACCCTAGAGTTTAGAGTGGGGAGGGAACCCTGACATGGTGACAGTGCGGTGGGATCATTTTGAACCAGAAGCACAAATCTCAGGATATTAAAAGAATTATTTTTTTTTCTTTCTTTTGGCTGCTTGGAAAGCAGGGAGGGTTGGCTTTTTTTTAATGTTTGTTTGTTTTTAGCTAAGAGCAGCTGGAGTTTTTTTTTCTCTGCCTCAGGGCAGAGTAGTTAAGTCCTGCAAGGGAATTCACAAGCTTGTTTTTGTTTTTGTTTTTTGTTTTGTTTTTCTTTCTAGCTCTCAGGTTAAGCTAGGCTAAGTGCAGAAATGCTAGGATGACAGAAAGTGATGTCCAGAAAAAACTGGAATTAGCCAGATTTGAAGATGAGGAAAGAAAGAAGGAACATGAAAGACAGCTGGAACTCAGATGGGAGATTGATGCACAAGCAGCAGAGAAAAAGCTGCTAGGGAGGAGAGGGAAAGAGAGAGGCAGCATGCTGAGAAGGAGAGGGAAAAAGAGAGGAAGCACGAACTGGAGATGATGGAGTGGAAACGACAGAGCCCTTCAGCAGCTGGCTCCACTTCCCCAGAATTCCACAAATGGGAGCGACTATGTCCACAGTATGATGAATCCAGTGATATTGCTGAATATTTCATCACCTTTGAGAGACTGTGCACCCTCCATGCAATTCCTGACGATCACAAGATGACCACATTGGTAGCAAAATTGACTAGAAGAGCTCTGCACATATTCAACAAGATGCCTATTGAGGATGCTTTGGACTTTGGTAAATTTAAGAATTTGGTTTTGAAACAATTTCAAATTGCACCTGAAACTTACAGAGTAAAATTTAGAGCCCTTAAGAGGGTTTATATAAACCAGACGAAGAATCTGTTAGATAAATAGGTCAAAGTCAGGGGTGTAACTAGCTTTCAAGGAATGTGTGATTTGGTTGTCCAGGAGCAGTTCCTGACTATGGCCAATGATGATGTAAAACGGTGTTTATGGGATAAGAGGAAAATGGACTTAGCAGAAAGTCTTACTTCTTATGCTGATCAATACGAGCAGTCCCAGACTGTCAGAGAGATGGGGCAAATCAGAACAAAATGGGTGGAGGTAGCAGAGGGGAACAACCCGGGTTGCAGTTTGGGTGCATACCAGAAGGGACACCCCGAGACCACACCATATCACCGGGGGCAGCCCAAGGCCCCAACTACACCCCAAGGAAAACCCCAGACACCTTATCATCCCATTCTCCAGCAACCCACCTCACCCTAGTGACCAGTCAGCTAGACGATGTTTTAAATGTAATGAGTTGGGGCATGTAAAGGCCAACTGCCCCAAGAACCACAATATATTACAGTTCATTGCACCAGGGTCACACCAAAGGTCCTCAGGCCCAGATGCCTCCCAGATACCCTCAGAGCGAAGGGAAACTGTGAGTGTGGGTGAGAAGAAAGTTATAGTGTGGAGGGACACTGGAGCACAGGTGTCAGCTATCCACCAGTCCTTAGTGGACTCCAAATTCATCAACCCAGAGGCCCAAGTGATGATTCAATCCTTCAAGTCAAACTCTTTTGACTTGCCTACAGTCAAGTTGCCTGTCCAGTACAAAGGCTGGCCAGGAATGTGGACTTTTGCAGTCTATGATGATTATCCCATTCCCATGCTGCTGGGAGAAGACTTAGCCAACCATGTGAAGCTAGCCAAGAGGGTGGCAATGGTCACCCACAGCCAGGCTAAGCAAGGCTTCACACCTAGCTCTGTTCCTGCGCCTTCTACAAGGGCCCAGTCTGTGTTACCAGAGACCCAGACTAAGCTGGTGGAACCAGACCCCATGCCAACATCTGCGACAGCAGTAGTGGATCCAGTTGCAGAGACCTAGTCAGAGCCAGTCCCAGAACTGGAACTGGTGGAGAAACCAGCACCAGAATCATTGCCAACACTGAATCCAGCACTTGCAACCCCATCTGCGACCCCAACTCCAGAGGGCACCACTGAGCCCACACTGGCAACAGCAGCCTGAAACACAACATAGTGCACCAGCAGAGAGTGGTTCACAGTCAACGGAAACAGCCACATCCCCTATATCACTTCCAGAGGGACCAAGCCCAAGTCCACAATCCAGTGAAGAACTGATGTCCCCAGCATCAAGGGAATAGTTCCAGGCCAAGCAGGAAGCAGATGAAAGCCTCCAGGGATTTTGGACAGCAGCACAGAGCAACTCACCGCCTCTCAGCTTTTCTAACCGATCCTGGTTTGTTGTAGAAAGAGGACTTTCATACAAGGAGACTCTTTCTGGTGGGCACCAGGAAGACTGGCATCCTCAAAGGCAGTGGGTAGTTCCAACTAAGTACTGGATAAAACTCTTGAGCTTAGCCCACAATCATCCTAGTAACCATGCTGGGGTGAACAGGATCAAAGACCGTTTGGGGAAGTCCTTCCACTGGGAGGGAATAGGCAAGGACGTTGCTAATTATGTCCGGTCTTTTGAGGTGTGCCAAAGAGTGGGAAAACACCAAGACCAGGTCAAAGCCCCTCTCCAGCCACTCCCCATCATTGAGGTTCCCGTTCAGCGAGTAGCTGTGGATATTCTGGGTCCTTTTCCAAAAAAGACACCCAGAGGAAAGACACCCACATACTGGCTTTCATGGATTTGGCCACCCGATGGCCGGAAGCAGTAGCTTTAAGCAACACCAATGCTAAAAGTATGTGCCAGGCATTAACAGACATTTTTGCCAGGGTAGATTGGCCCTCCGACATCTTATGGATTCGGGAACTAATTTCCTGGCAGGAACCATGAAAAGCTTTTGGGAAGCTCATGGGGTGAACCACTTGGTTGCCACCCCTTACCACCATCAAACAAATGGCCTGGTGGAGAAGTTTAATGGAATTTTGGGGACCATGATACATAAATTCATAAATGAGCACTTCAGTGATTGGGACCTAGTGTTGCAGCAGTAGCTCTTTGTCTACAGGGCTGTACCACATCACCATTTGAACTTGTGTATGGCTGCGAGGTTAAGGGGCCATTACAGTTGGTGAAGCAGCAATGGGAGGGGTTTATGCCTTCTCCAAGAACTAAGAACTAGGAAAGCAAAGCGCTTGGTATGATAAACATGCCAGAGAGCGTTCCTTCAAAGTAGGGGACCAGGTCATGGTCTTCAAGGCGCTCCAGGCCCATAAGATGGAAGTGTCATGGGAAGGGCCATTCACAGTCCAGGAGCACCTGGGAGCTGTTAACTATCTCATAGCACCCCCCACCTCAAACCTAAAGCCTAAATTGTACCATGTTTATTCTCTAAAGCCCTTTTATTCCAGAGAATTAAAGGTTTGTCAGTTTACAACCCAAGGAGGAGATGACACTGAGTGGCCTGAAGGTGTCTACTACAAAGGAAAAAGTGATGGTGGCGTGGAAGAGATGAATCTCTCCATGACCCTTGGATGTATGCAGTGACAGCAGATCAAGGAGCTTTGCACTAGCTTCATGCCCATGTTCTCAGCCACCCCAGGACAGACCAAACGGTCATACCACTCCATTGACACAGGTAATGCTCACCCAATTAGAGCCCAACCATACCAGGTGTCTCCTCAAGCCAAAACTGCTATAGAACGGGAGATCCAGGACATGCTACAGATGCGTGTAATCTGCCCCTCTAACAGTGCATGGGCATCTCCAGTGGTTCTAGTTCCCAAACCAGATGGGGAGATACGCTTTTGCGTGGACTACCATAAGCTAAATGCTGTAACTCATCCAGACAACTATCCAATGTCATGCACATATGAGCTATTGGAGAAACTGGGATGTGCCCAGTTCATCTCTACCTTAGACTTAAACAAGAGGTACTGGCAAGTACCGCTGGATTAATCCGCCTAGGGAAGGTCAGCCTTCATCACCCATGTAGGGCTGTATGAATTTAATGTGCTCCCTTTTGGGCTGTAAATGCACCTGCCACTTTCCAAAAACTTGTAGATAGTCTCCTAGTGGGATTGGGAGTATCTGCAGTCACCTACCTTGACGATGTGGCCATCTTTTCTGATTCATGGGCAGAACACCTGGAGCATCTGCAAAAAGTCTTTGAGCACATAAGGGAGGCAGGACTAACTGTTAAGGCTAAAAAGTGTCAAATATGCCTAAACAGAGTGACTTACCTTGGATACCAGGTAGGTCAAGGAACTATCAACCCCCTACAGGCCAAAGTGGATGCTATCCAAAAGTGGCCTGTCCCAAAGTCAAAGAAACAGGTCCAATCCTTCTTAGGCTTGGCCAGATATTACAGGCTATTTGTACCACATTACAGCCAAATCACTGCCCCACTGACAGACCTAACAAAAAAGAAACAGCCAAATGCAGTTCAGTGGACTGAAGAGTGTCAGAAGGCCTTTAACCAGCTTAAAGCGACACTCATGTCTGACCCTGTGCTAAGGGCACCAGACTTTGACAAAACTTTCCTAGTAACCACAGATGCGTCCGAGCATGGTGTGGGAGCAGTTTGAATGCAGGAAGGACCAGACCAAGAATTCCATCCTGTCATGTTGCTCAGGAAATAACTGTCTGAGAGGAAAACCCACTGGTCAATCAGCGAAAAGGAATGCTACGCGATTGTGTACACACTGGAAAAGCTACGTCCATATGTTTGGGGGACGGCATTTCCACCTGCAAACCGACCACGCTGCGCTGAAGTGGCTTCATACCGCCAAGGACAATAACAAAAAACTTCTTTAGCTCTTCAGGATTTTGATTTTGAAATACAACACATTTCAGGAGCTTCTAACAAAGTGGCTGATGCACTCTCCCATGAAAGTTTTCCAGAATCAACTGGTTAAAATCATCCTTGAAATGTGGAAAATATTGTTAGTTTTTATATAATCAGTAGTATATCTAGGGTTGCATGTGTCTTATTAATTCTGTTTTCTCCTAGAGCTCCAGGAAGAAATTACAGCCATTGTGGAGCAGGCTGTCCAGCACTGTCTATGATTTGGGGGGCGTGTCATGAACATACAGCTAAGGGTAGCATAAAATCCCTCCTTTACCTGTAAAGGGTTAAGAAGCTCAAATAACCTGATTGGCACCTGACAAAAAGGATCAATAAAGAGGAGAAGATACTTTCAAATCTGTGGGGGAAGGTTTTTGTTGTGTGTTCCTTTGTTCTCTCTGGGACAGCCAGGAACCAGGGCAGGGAAAATACACCTCCTAAAGCCATACCTGCATTTAGCATCTAAGATTACAAATTGTAAGTAATTGGAAGGAAATGCATTAGATTATTTTTTATTTTAGGTTGTGAATTTTCTCTGTGTTAAGAGGGAGGTTTTTCCCTGTTTTGGTAACTTTAAAGTTTTGCCTAGAGGGGAATCCTCCCTGTTTTGAATCTGATTACTCTGTAAATTACCTTCCATCCTGATTTTAAAGAGGTGCTTCTTTTACTTTTTCATTACAATAAAGTTCTGTTTTTAAGAATCTGATTGCGTTTTTAGTGTCCTAAAAACCCAAGGGTCTGGTCACTAGAGTTTAGAGTGGAGAGGGAACCCTGACAAGATCAAAAGATCTAATTTCATGGTACAGCCAAATCTTTTGATGTTCATTACTTTTCACTGTCACAGGATGCAGCTCTTGGAGAAAGGAGATGCGGAAAATCAAACAGATGTCACCGAATTCATTCTCCTTGGGTTTGGGGATCTCCGTGAACTGCAGATCCTTCTCTTCTTGGTTTTCCTAGTGATCTACATTGTGACCATGTCAGGGAACATCCTTATCATTGCTCTAGTTGTGACGGATCAGCACCTTCACACCCCCATGTACTTCTTCCTGGGCAACTTGTCCTGCCTGGAGACCTGCTACACTTCTGCCCTCCTGCCAAGGATGCTGGCCAGTCTCCTGACTGGGGACAGAACCATTTCTGTGGGGGGTTGCATGACACAGTTTTTTTTCTTTTGTTTTCTAGCAACTGCAGAGTGTTATCTCCTGGCAGCGATGTCTTATGATCGGTATTTAGCCATATGCAAACCACTGCACTATGGAACCTGTATGAATGGCAAGTTGTGCCTCCAGCTAGCAGCGGGGTGTTGGATAATTGGATTTCTACCTTGTACAATAACGATGTGTTTTATGTCACAATTAATTTTCTGTGGCCCCAATGAAATGGATCATTTCTTTTGTGATTTCACCCCAATGCTAAAGCTCTCCTGCAGCGACACCAGCCAGATGACGCTGGTTCTTTATATATTTTCCTTCCCAGATGCAGTTTCCCCATTTCTATTAACCTTGACATCCTATGTTTGTATAGTTAGCACCATCCTGAGAATCCCTTCCACCACCGGGAGGCAAAGGGCCTTTTCCACCTGCTCCTCTCACCTCATCGTGGTAACACTTTTCTATGGGACCCTAATGATTGTCTACATGCTACCAAAATCCAGCAACCTGAGAGCCCTGAACAAAGTGTTCTCTGTCTGCTACACAGTCCTGACTCCCCTGGCCAATCCCCTCATCTACAGCCTGAGAAACAGAGAGGTCAAGGAGGCCCTGAGAAAAGCTGTCAGGAAATGTCTGGCCCTCACAAAGAATTCAGACTAGTTGAATGAAATGAGAATCAATCAATCTGGTTTCTATTGTGAAACAAGGAGGGTCTAAGTGGGCCCTGATACAGAAATGCAGTATACAAGACATGTGTGTGCGTACACATACACACACACATATATAAATATAAGAGAGATACAGATGGTTGGAATTTTGCAGGGGGAGGAGGGGAGAGAAGATTTTGACTTTTCATCAAAATAACAAACCTGAAAAATGATTTTTTTCCCCCTTTTTGGCAACTGACATCTGAAAACCTTCAGATGGAAACTGTAAAAAAAAAAGCACTGTTGTTCTGGCTGTGTTGGTCCCAGAATATTACAAAGACAAGGTGTGACCCTCTGTACCTCAAAATAGCACCCTGGATCCCCATATTCACCACTGTGATATGATTGGTTTCAGAGTAGCAGCCGTGTTAGTCTGTATCTGTAAAAAGAACAGGAGTACTTGTGGCACCTTAAAGACTAACAAATTTATTTGAGCTTTCATGTTTGTTAGTCTTTAAGATGCCACAAGTACTCCTGTTATTTCTGTGATATGATTATGATGTGTTTGGTAGAAAGTATGACTTGGGAGGTATCATTTTGAGAAGTTTTGATCTGCTGAACAGTAATATCCTGTTGAATTGTGGGTACTATCATTGTATGTGATGTTATGAAGTATTGCTAAATGTGTTACTGAAATATAGTTAGGTTTGGAGATATCCAAAGCTGGCCTTTCGATAACAACAAAGGGGCAACCATCACTGGCCAGACAGGCGTTGATGGCCCATCAAGAAGAATCCACTCTCCCAGAGATTCCACAGAGGTCACCTAAGCAGTGGGTACTGCCCGACCCCAAGTCACAGCAAGGATCTTTCTAGCACCTGGAGAGAAAGTATAAGGAGGGTCGATGACATCACCACTTGGCCTCTGTCCTCCACCATCTCAACACCTGCAAGATCGTCTGGAAGACAACGACTTTGAACTGGAGAAGATTGGTCCCAGGCTGGGAAGAGTCTCCACCCTGTGTATAGAGAACTGTGAGCTGCCTGTAACATCTATTAGGGTGAGAAACTGTTTGATTCAAATCTTGCTTCATTTGTAGAATTTAGACTGCAAATTTATTTTTATTTCTTCTGTAATCAACTCTGATCTCTATGCCTGCTTCTTATAATTACTTAAAATCTATCTTTCTGTAGTTAATTAATCTGTTTTATATTTTACCTAAAACCATGTGGTTTTGGTTGATGTGCTTGGGGAAATCTCAGCTCAGCTTAACAATGGCTGTTGCACATCTACTTTCATTTTTTGGCATAGTGAATTAATGAATGAGCTTGCACTGTCCAAGGGAGCAGTGTAAGATGGTATATTTCTAGGGTGCAAGGCTGGCGTGATTGGCTGATGCCTCTCTCTGTATAATTCATAACTGGCTTAGAGAACATTCATGCAATGTAACTGGGTGTGGGTCTCCACATGCTGATGGCTGAGTGATCACAGCACTTGGAGGGGTTTGCTGCTTGTCACTGGCATAGTATTGTGAGAGACAGCCCAAGCTGGAGAGTTAAGGGGACACAGCGGTCCCACACCTCCAGGTTGTAACCTGGGGATCCCATCACACAAGGAGGGTGAGGTAATATCTTTTATTGGACCATCTTCTGTTGGTGAGAGACTCAAGCTTATACAGAAGAACTCTTCTTCAGGACTGGGAAATGTACTCAGTGTGTCAGCTAAATACAAGGTGGAACAGATTGTTTAGCATAAGTAGTTAACATATTTCAAGGGATTGCAATAGAGTGAACTCTTTGTGAAAAGTGTTCACCCAGAGGTGAGAGCATAGTGATTGTCTGGTTTCACCCACATAGCTGTTGTCTGGGCATTTGATTCACTGGATGAAGTACATCACATGTCGTGATAGGCACATGTAGGACACATGGATCTTGAAAGGTGTGTTGGGGGGAGTATTACTCATCGTAGCAGTGGAGATATGTCTGCTGCTTTTGCGTCTGTTGTTTTGGCAGGATCTGATGCTGCTTTGAGTTGGTGTGTACTGATCTGTGGGGAACTTGTTTTTGATGATGAGCTTGGAAAGGATGGGGGGTTGTTTGAAAGCCAGAAGTGGGGGTTCAGGAAAGATTACTTTCAGGATGTGATCCCCATCGAGTGTGGATCGTAACTGTTTAATGATACTTTTCACAAAGTGATCACTCTATCTCTGACCTCTCAGTCCTCATTCTCAAAGAAATCTGCACAACCCCATCAAAAGATGAGCCTGGGAACTTAAATTCATAACATTGCAAGACACTAAAGATCATGAACTGAATAGTTACTCTAGATTTATGGCTTATTACTACAAACTGTAACCAACTAACCCCCTCCCCCAACACACACACACACACCCCTGCCTTTCCGGCCCTCCCTTCCATGACTGGAGGGGTGTTAAAGGACCATTTCAACTTGAATGGTCTCTTGAAATGTTTGTTAACTACTTATGATAAACTGTCTGTTCCACCTTGTATTTAGCTGTGATACTGAGTTCATTTTCCAGACTGAATAAGAGCTCTGTGTAAGCTCAAAAACTTGTCTCTCTCACCAACAGCAGTTGGCCCAATCAAAGATATCACCTCACTCATCTTGTCTCTCTCTCTCAAAAAACGTTCTGTTGTTTTCAGTTTTGTTTCAAAAAGTTAAAATCTTTGGAGGTGGTTTGCACTGTGCTCCTTTCTACTCAGCTGAGGAAAGAGAGAGGGGTCCAGAATCACAATCACACCCCCCCCCACCACCACCACTTAGGTCTGTTCCTTAGGGAAAGTCTAAGGAGGGGAGAAAGGTCCCCAGCCCCACATACAGTGAAGTTGGGATGCTGGTGCCAGGGTAAAGGGGTTAGGGACCCTGTGGGGGGTTTTGGGGTGAACCCCAGGGGACCGGAGTGACTGAAGAAGGGAGAGAGGGATTGGTGTAGCCAGGAGCTGTGGACATTCGGGTAGATGGGTAGGGAAAGTATAGGGTTAGTTGGTATCGTGCATGCAACAGTGAAGGGGTTGTTGTGACACAGAGGCTCATTGGTGCCAACTGGCAAAGAGTTTGCTGTTTACAAGCAACTCCTGTCTCAGACCTGAAAAACTCACAACAACTAATACATCACTTTCATGGTGTTTATCTATAAAGGGTAACATCCAAGGTGTCCATTGAAAGCTTGTAACGTATCAATACTCAATTTTTGCGAGATGTACATACGGGTAATATTTAGGGAATAATGTAGCTATACTGAAAATTTTGCCTTTATGGTCTTGGAGTAAGAGTTAGCAGGGAATCATGTGTCTCAATGATGGCCAATTTAACTGGGAGGGAGTTGTCCTCCTCCCTGGCTCGTCTATTATGTAATGTATCACTCAATTGTCTACCTTTGCATCAATCCAGAACAATCAACAGAAAGCCAAAGACACTATAAACATCAAAACCCCATGGAAGTGAAAAAGACGATATGACAGTGAGGGGCTGGCCCTGTCCAGGAATAAAGACAAAAGAATGAGTCCATATATCACAGGAGAAAGAGACTCTTCACCCGTTCGCTGAGGAGGTACCTTGCCGAGCAGGGGTGCTTTATGAAAGATTAGGTCCTAGCTCCTTGGGGCCAGCAATCACTGTGAGAGACTGAACTTTGGGGTGAGAATCTACGTCATTAGATAGGAAAGATGACCATTAGTAAGCACAGGCCCTAGTTTGTATTTTATGATTTTGTTTTGTATGTAGCCTTTTGCTTCTGTCACTCACGCTTGTTTCTGGGTGAATCTCTGTTCTTTCTTAAATAAATTCACTTTTGTTTTACTGTGACTGAACTCAAGTGCTGTGTGACAGAGGACCGGGGGTGAGGGGGAAGGTGAAACTGAGGTCTTTGGGAATCCAGCGATTGGGGTGGATGCCAGAAGGGGGACTTTGAAGGGACGCAGGAGTGAGGGTGCATTGATTGTCAGCCTGCAGGACTGGTGGAGCCCAGAGGAGAGTGGCTGATGGGCTGGTTGTGTCAGGAGCTCCCACTCAGCCAGCACAGGCAAGACTCCCTCGTGTTGGAGGGAGGGGGTAACAAGGCAACTCCCAGCCCTGGGCACCCCGAGAAGCATCACAGTTGTAAAAGTAAAAAGAACGAGGAGTACTTGTGGCACCTTAGAGACTAACAAATTTATTTGACCATAAGTTTTTGTGGGCTAAAGCCCACTTCATCAGATGCGTGCAGTGGAAAATACAGTAGGAAGATATATACACATATATACATATACACACACTAAGAACATGAAAAAAATGGGGGCTGCCATATCAACTCTAATGAGACTAATCGATTAAGGTGAGCTATTATCAGCAGGAGAAAAAAAAATTTTAGTGATAATCAGGATGGCCCATTTCAAACAGTTGACAAGAAGGTGTGAGTAACAGTAGGGGGAAAATTAGCACGGGGAAATAGTTTTTAGTTTGTGTAGTGACTCAGCCACTCCCAGTCTTTATTCAAGCCTAATTTAATGGTGTCCAGTTTGCAAATTAATTCCAGTTCTGTAGTTTCTCGTTGGAGTCTGGTTTTGAAGTTTTTTTGTTGAATAATTGCGACTTTTAGGTCTGTAATTGAGTGTCCAGGGAGGTTGAAGTGTTCTCCGACTGGTTTTTGAATGCTATAATTCTTAACGTCAGATTTGTGTCCATTTATTCTTTTGCATAGAGACTGTCCGGTTTGGCCAATGTACATGGCAGAGGGGCATTGCTGACACATGATGGCATATATCACATTGGTAGATGTGCAGGTGAATGAGCCTCTGATAGTGTGGCTGAAGTGATTAGGTCCTATGATGGTGTCCCCTGAATAGATGTGTGGACAGAGTTGGTGATGGGCTTTGTTGCAAGGATAGGTTCCTGGGTTAGTGTTTTTGTTGTATGGTGTGTGGTTACTGGTGAGTATTTGCTTCAGGTTGGGGGGGCTATCTGTAAGTGAGGACTGGCCTGTCTCCCAAGATCTGTGATAGTGAGGGATCATCCTTCAGGATAGGTTGTAGATCCTTGATGATGCGCTGGAGAGGTTTTAGTTGGGGGCTGAAGGTAACGGCTAGTGGCGTTCTGTTACTTTCTTTGTTGGGCCAGTCCTGTAGTAGGTGACTTCTGGGTACTCTTCTGGCTCTGTCAATCTGTTTCTTCACTTCAGCAGGTGGTACTGTAGTTGTAAGAACGCTCGATAGAGATCTTGTAGGTGTTTGTCTCTGTCTGAGGGGTTGGAGCAAATACGGTTGTATCTTAGAGCTTGGCTGTAGACAATGGATCGTGTGGTGTGATCTGGATGAAAGCTGGAGACATGTAGGTAAGTATAGTGGTCAGTAGGTTTCCGGTATAGGGTGAATTTTAGAGCACTTGGAGTCATTCGCTTAACAAGAAGGGCTTCCCAACCTTGGCTAGGGCAGAGCTGCCCTGGTTCTTCATTACTGTAGGAAGCAGGGGGGAGGGAGGGAATCCAACCATCCATCAGCAGCGGAGTGGGCTCGGAGAGGTGGGAAGTGGCCCACTCATCTCCATGAGAGGTTCTCAGCTGAAAGAGAACACCCAGGGGGGCTCAATACAGCCTTAAAGCACAGCTCTGAAACACGTGAACTGCCCCCATTCACTTCAGTGGGGGTTCCCCTCCCCCCTCCCCAGAGCTGGAGAGTTTCTGGTGCATCAAGCACACCCGTTTGCAGCAGTGTGTCCTTGGCACATGCCCCAAGCCTGCCTGTTCTCAGCTCTCCCATCCAGAGGGGCAAGGGCTCCCCAGGCTCACAGAAAGGCAAGCTCCACCCAAACCTGATTCACATAGGAGGAGACAAGGAGAAGGGGTCAGACCCCCATAGGTAGGTAGGAAGGGCCCTCCCTCCCCCAAAAATATTGCAGTGCTGTGTGGGGACTATAAATTGGACTGGCCAGGACATCTCTGTGAATGCGCATTAGCTAGCCCTGACCTTAGTGCAGACACACACAGCCTTTTACTGCCATTTAGCTGGTTGTGGACATCCACTTTGCCAGTGGTGGACACAGGTCCCCCTGCTACCCCAGCTTCCACCCCAGGTACCCTCTGACTAGCACGCTAGGCCTGCTCAGTCTCAGACCCCGTTGTTGCAGCCCAGCGCTCTATCTCCTTGCCTAACTCTGGGTTCATCCCTGGAGCTGCCTCTACACCCCTTGGCTACTTCACTCTGTTAGGCCCAAAAACCGAAAAACATGTTTATCTCGGCTTCTGCTTGTTATCCCAGTAAAGATGCTTATCTCAGTTCTCACTGTCGTTTCCCATGCATGAAGCTGCACGTATACAGGATGTATAGAAGATATATGGAAAAGGGGAGGGGGTTGGACGGACCCTGGGAAAGGAATGTGAAGGACGGGAAGCTAAACAGATGTATCCTGATTACTACTAGAACTGAATTTAAACAA